>NW_020229852.1:902786-943652 GCF_003227725.1 Camponotus floridanus | reverse complement strand
TTCTAAGAGACATTCTTATTAAATATTCTTATTAGATATTCCTAACACACAGAGAAAAATATTTCTTTGGATTTAATACATTTTGCTCAAGTCAAATAAATTTAATTATTGATCTAAAAGTTTTTTTCCGTCTAATTTCAAATAATCTGTTTCATATTTTGAATCCCAACAAGGAATCCAGATTATTATAAATAAATTATTTTAAATTTACTTGAAATTAAATCTGTGTGTGAACAACGTCGTCTTTTTCGCATCACTGCTAAGAAAAAAAAACTTTAGATCTTAATACAAGTTAATACAAGTCTTTTATATACATTTTATGATAAATATTGAATGAGAGAAAAGTTAAGAGTGGAGTCGCCGCGTAGCGGTAAATGAAGGAACATGTGTCATTGCATTGCACGCATGTCGCACACGCGGAAATTGAGTTGCGGTGCAGAAATCACAAATTAAAAATATATTCTTATTCATTAAGAATATTTATTAAGAGAACTTATAAAGTATACATTTCAAGAATACAATTTTTCGGTGTATCAATCACATATTTTCTGAACTAATTCGGGATGTAATGAGAAACACAAAAAGATATTCTTAAAATATCTCTTACGGTTCCGCAGGACTGCCTTAAGAGAAAAGAATAAAGCAAAAGGATTGTTAAAATTCATTTGCTACCTTGGAAATTATTTTATCCACGCCCTACAACTGCGTTTGCTCTTTATTGCCTTTTACTATTTATTATTGATTTCTCCCTTAAGAGATTCAAAAAATATCCTGAGCTGTTTGGCTTTATATCATATCCTGAATAAATCCCGCGTATATCTCAAGAATATTTAAGATATATTCAAAATCATTCTGAGGATATCTTGTACTGTTTGGGTTATTTCATCTTTCCATATTTGATGGATTATTTCGATAACCCAATAAATAGTTATTTCAAAATTGCACAAAAACAAAATATAATTATTTTGAACCCTAATATTTTAATTAATTATGTATATAATACTTTACCTAGCAATTCTAAACATTCCGCAAAAATGTTGAAGATATGTAATGAGCATTGTCCCGGTTACTGCTACTGCAGCAATTCCTGCGTAAATAGCAATATTTATAGCAATATTTTTTTGCAGTTGCTGTAAATGGGAATATTGTTCTTGTTTTATAAAATCAGTCGAAATCTGCATATGATGCTGTTGAAACTTGTCTGCTAATAAAATAAAAATCCGACCAGATTTGGACAGATATAATATATGAACGGATACGATGAAAAAGAAAAACACTAAATAATAATATAAACAAATAATATGTTAATATTATAGCAATAAAAACTCGTGCACTTTAACATAAGCGCTATATAACAATTTACATGATTCAAAATACTTTTTATTTTATAAGGCTTGTGTAATAAACTTGGCGCATTAATGAATTTGAAATATGAACTATGAAACGTAATTAAAAAGAGATATTTTCTCACTTATTAAAATAATCGTATAATATTTCGCATTGTTTCCATATTTTTCAATGATCATGAATTCGTTGTTGTCCTTTATGTCATCATAGATAAGCTGGAATTGTTTCATTAAATATATTACCTATATTATTTGTAACAAGCTTTTATTCTATTTATCTTTTTGTAAAGTATAATAAAGACTGCTACGAAGTTTTAAAACAAACTTTTATTTATTATATGAATCTTTATTACTATAAGTATAACAGATATAATAGATGTAATAGATATTACGATAAGTATAATAGATAACTTACTGTTTCGCCATTAATGTAAAACGAATTGTATGTTAGTGTGCAACTAATGCAAACAAATGCGGAAAATAGAATCTTAATAACAATATCAATAGTAAACTTTGAAGTTAGAAATATTATAGCTGTAAATAATAATTTTCTTTAAAATAATTTATATAACAAATATTTTTATTCTTGATTAATAAATTATAAGTTCTTTGTTGTTATTGTTAACGTATATCATGGCAATATAATAAATTAATTTTACATAATAATTTTTTAAATAATTTTTTGTAAGAGAGAGAGACAGATGTATCGTATTAGTGATATAATTATATTTATATTATTACAATATGGTATTAATAAATATATTTGTATGTTTATATTATTATATATAGTATAAGATATAATACATTACAAAACATACAATTCCATTTTTTATAATTTATAATAAAATATTCAATGCAAGTTGAACGCAAAAGTAAGAAATTATCATAAAGACGATGAGATAATATATTACGAATTAAAATAAAATATAGTAATAGGCCAAAAAGAGCCAACGCAGTTGTAAGGCGTGTTTTTGAAAAAAATAATCCATGAAAACGATCACATTAAATTACGATCTTTCTTCTTTATTAACATCAAACGTTTCGGACTCAGTTCGAACCTTCTTCAGTGATTGTGCATAGTCTTAGAGAACGACGTGAACTTGTCAAGGCAAATCGACTCGAAGGAAACCAGATGCAAGTAGCCCTTTAAGCGGTGCAAGACGCAAAGAGCGATGTATCGGAATCGAGAAGACGAAACAGAAACGGGCACGAACACTCAGCACGTACATAGCCGACTAAGCAAAAGATTCAAATGCTAACGATAAAAAAATGCTAACGATAAAAAAAAAATGTTTTTCACGTCGCTCTCTAAGACTATGCACAATCACTGAAAAAGGTTCGACCTGAGTCCGAAACGTTTGATGTCAATAAAGAAGAAAGATCGTTTAATGTGATCGTTTTCATGGATTATTTTTTTCAAAAACACGTCTTACAACTGCGTTGGCTCTTTATGTCCTACTACTATATTTTATTTTAATTTGTTCATTTCGAGAGCCTTTAATTTTGTTTATCTTTTATTTTAATATATTTATGACATATTAGAATATATTATATTTAGTATATTTAATATATATAATATATTAAATAATATATACTTAGGATAAAATATATTCTTATAAATAATCATAATTTTCGATCGATTTTTTATTAGCAGAAATCTTTGCATATTACCACTCATATACAAGTTTTATTAGGTTTATTCATATACAAGATTTATTAGTTTTATTAATAAACATTTGTAAATATTAATAAATGTCTTTATTTAGTAGATTACAAATTTAAAATGAGATAAAATCTAAATATATTTATGAATATATAAATAAAGACTTATACTTTATACTATTTAGCTGCATTTCTTCAGAGTTTCAGAATAATCTCCCATATTCAATTGCTTATATTTCAATTAATATCTTTTTTAAATAAATTGATTGAGAAATTTTGCCAGATAGAAAAAAAGTAGCTCACATATACACGCGAACACACACACACAAATACACACATACACAAAATTGGATTTTAGAATTCATATAATGCATATTATATAATAATTAAAATATTTTAATACATAAAATATATTAATACATACTTGAGATACAATAAGGATTGCTTCAATGCTAAAGAAACAGATTGATTGAAATCGAGTAAGCGTTGACTTCTGATAAGACCATAAATCAATAGTCAACAGTTGTTGGGTATATTGCGCTACTTCATCCGGTGAGCGTGAATCATACATAACCGCATCGACTGCATCACCGACTGGATCGGAATGCAACTCGGAACAATAGAATCACGACGTGGCACGATGATGCACCTGGCACGATCGTGCATACGGCACTACAGTAAGAAGAAGCCTTAAAAGGCCGACCGAGAGACGGATCGTCAGAGAAGCATAGGTATGGCCGACGTGTACGGAGCACAACGTCGTGCTCAAATCTTCTACTACTACTTCGGACTGTTCATGGAATCAAGACACTACGATAATATCAAGATACAACGATGTTAAACATTATTCGTAAACTAACGAACAAACACAACAATTTGCACTCCGTAACACAACAATTGGCGCTGCGGCTTATTGAATCTGCAAGAAAATGGACCGACTATTTCAAGCGCTAGCAGAAACTGCGCTAAACCAGGAACAGACATTACGTCAGATCGGTGAGTCACAAAAGCAAATGACGGAGATACTATCACATCGAATATCGGGAACGGACGATACTGCAAAGTCATCGCAATTCGCAAATCTGGCTACACGGCTCGGTAAATTCGTTCATGATCCTGCAAGGAGTAAAACCTTCACGTTATGATTTGAACGACATAGAAGCACTTTCGCGGAAGGAGCGAAGGGTTTAACCGATACGGAGGGAAAAGAGCTACTTCTTAATGCTCTCGGGGACAACGAGTATCAACAATTACTCAGTCGTTTATCGCCGAAGAAACCGCAGGAGATGTCTCTTGGCGATCTCGTGCAACATCTTCAAAAACAGTTCCACGATAATAAAACGTTATTTCAACGTCGTTTTGAAGCTCTCAATTTTCGTGCTTCCCCGCTAGCAACGGCTATAGAAATATTTGATAAAGTAAATGTTCTGGGAGATGTTCTGGGTCTTTGAGCTCGATAATTTCAATATCGACCAGCTCAAAATTCTACTAACGGCTCTCGCCCTAAGCGACCACACCTACTACATGGAGCGAACAGTCCTCTTCAAGGTTGCATCAGAAAAAGAAAACTGCACATTTCAAGACATTAGAAATTTGCTACGCACATGCAATCGCACGGCTGACGTCATGCGCGTTGAAAGACAACTTTTCCGAAATCAACGCGGTCAGCCAATCTACGAAGAATTCACCTAAAAAAAAAGGTAAATATTACGAAAAGAAAACAAATCCTACTACACTACATTACGAGAAAAAGAGAAATTCTACTACATTATCGCCATGCTATGGCTGCGGTTCCACAAAACACAAACGGGATGCATGTCCGTTTAAGAATGCAGCATGTAGAATCTGCAAGAAAACGGGACATTGCTAGAGTTTGCTTATCGAAGCAACGAAATAAAATAAATACTGTTACATTACAAGGTGTTCTAGGCACAGGACATCGCAAATTCGCGCATATTACTATCAATAACAAGCCATTGAAAATGCAGCTGGATACAGGAGCGGATGTAACTATGATCGGGAGAGAAACTTGGACACGAATCGGTCGTCCAAAACTCCAACCTCTTACTACTTCATGTGTGAATGTTTCAGGACATCCAATGCATACCATAGGATTTTTAGAACGCCTCACTTGACTACAAAAACTGTATGATAAAAACACAAGTCATCGTACTTGATTGTCCAGAAACTGCACTACTTAGCTCTCAAGCAATAGATGAGCTTGACTTAATTACCTACGATACAGGAGTCGTCGGAAATCTGCAAATGATGAATACGATTGCATTAAATTCATTTCATAAACAATTCACAGAACTTTTTAGTAGTTCCACAGGTGAATGCACCAAGATGACGGTTCATCTGCGGCTTAAACCAGATGCGAAACCGAAACATATTCCACGACGTCCAATTGCATTAGAAGAACCAGTCAATGAGGAACTGGATAGACTCGTTAAAAATGGAATTTTAACGCCAGTCGACTTTTCGAAATGGGCTGCGCCCATAGTAGTTGCACGCAAAGCAAATGGGAAAATACGTATTTGTGCAGACTACTCTACAGGATTAAATAACACACTTGACGCGGAGGATTATCCAATCCCAGGTATAGAGGAACTTATGGCAAAACTTCGAGGAAGTTCTATCTTCTCACAACTAGATTTATCTGATGCTTATTTCCATCTAAGACTGGATGAGGAAAGTAAGAAATTAACTACAATAAATACTCATCGAGGGTTATTTGCTTACAATCGGTTGGTTTTTAGATTAAAACCAGCTCCTGCAATTTTCCAACGTACGCTGGAACAGGCACTTACAGGTATTCCAGGCGTACTTTTCTATCTTGATAATATTCTGATTTATGGTCAGGAACGCACAGAGCACGATACGCGTTTATACGCCGTGCTAAACCACTTACAAGAATGGGATTTTCGACTCCAAAAGGAAAAATGTAAATTTCATACTTCAATAGTTAAATACCTTGGATTTATTGTTTCAGCTAAAGCTATTGAGCCTGAGCCGGCACGTCTTCGACCTATTCAAACAATGCGAGCTCCGACGAATACAAAAGAGATATGCTCGTTTTTAGATCTGATTAATTACTATGGGAAATTTGCCTCGACTCAAAGCACCATTCGAAGCTTTGATCAAGAAAGATGTAATGTGGATCAGCAAAAATGAAAAAAAATTTGAGGATATTAAAAATATTCTTACTGGACCACTTCTACTAGCGCACGATCCCAGACAAACTCTGATTGTTGCAGCAGACGCTAGTTCGATCGGAATTGGTGGCGTTTTGTTACAGCGCGCCCCAGATGGCCAGGTAAAAGCAGTCTTTCACATATCAAAAGCATTGACAAAGACTCAACAGAATTACAGTCAAATCGAAAAAGAAGCTTTAGCATTAGTCACTGCTGTTGAACGTTTTCAAAAATTCATATATGGTCGTCACTTCGTGCTACAAACGGACCATCGTCCACTTCTAGCCCTGTTTAAAACGTCGAATACAAAAGGTCTAGATACACGCACAACAAATCGTTTGAAACGATGGGCTCTTCGACTAATTGGATACGACTTTGACATAGAATATGTCAACTGGTCAAGCGGACACTCTTTCAAGATTAATACAGGATGTAAAACAAGATGTAATAGACGCCGACCTCGAAGAAGTTGTAGCTGCGCTACAGGAAACAGATACAGAGCTACAACAAATTGTCAACGAATCAGTACAGTTCTTACCTTCAACGGATCGACAAGAGCTCCAAAGTGCAACATTCAGCGATGGAATTCTCGCTGAAGTTATAGATCGTCTACAAAACGGATGGCTTAAATCGGACGTAACTGACAAGGAGTTAATGCCATATTATCGTCGTCGCGATTACTTAGCCTTAGTTGATAATACGAGGTGTGTTAAAAAAAAAGATGACTTTTTATTTTTCTCGAAAAATATTTATTTATTCATCAATATCTATTTTGTCCCCTTCAAAGTAATCCCCCTCAGATATTATACACTTGTGCCAGCGCTTTTTCCAATCCTCGAAGCACTTTTGATATGCGCTTTATGGTCTTCCAGCGATGCGGACTTTATCTCCTCAATCGTGGCAAATCTCCGTCCTTTCATGGGTCTTTTCAGTTTTGGGAACAAGAAAAAGTCGCAGGGAGCCAAGTCCGGTAAATACGGTGGCTGAGGCATGGTTACGGTGTTGACTTTGGCCAAAAAATCACGAACAAGCAACGACGTTGTTTTTGGTAGAAATTTAGCAATTTCAGAACAAACTTCGCCGCCACACGTTGCATGCCCAAAACACCCGAAAAAATTGCATGGCATGAGCCAACCGATATGCCGACATCCTCAGCAACTTCTCTAATAACGATTCTCCATAACAATTTTCCTCACTGCTTCAACGTTGTCATCGGTTGTTGACGTGCTGGGGCGTCCAGGGCGGACATCGTCATTAACATCTTCTCGATCTTCTGTGAAGAGCTTGTACCACTTGTAAACATTTTTTTGCTCAGCGTAGTCTCGCCAAATGCCGCAGTCAACATTTCAAGTACGTCAGAGCACTTAATTTTATTTTTCACACAAAATTTAATACAGATTCTTTGATCCATTTTTTTCGATCGCCAAGCACACCAAAACACGTCTAACCCTTATATCTGTGAAAAACAAACCAAACATGCAAAACAGCTGATAATGTCAACATATGTTGGGGACATGTGTACCAATATAACAAAAAAAAATTCCAAAATCGAATGTACGTAGCTCGCGAAATTTGAAAAGTCTCCTTTTTTTTAACATACCTCGTACATTAGTTCTAGATGAGAAACTAATAATTCCTAAACGTCTACAATCTACTGTACTGAAGCAACTACACATTGTACATCCAGGTATCCACCGGATGATACAGCTTGCTCGACGTTATTTCTATTGGCCCGCGATGCATGATGACATCGAGAGATACGTAAAAGAATGTAATCATTGCGATCGCACAGCAAGCAACCCAGTAAAAGAACCATTACATCCATAGCCAAATCCAAAGAAATCATGGTCACGCCTTCACATTGATTTCGCAGGCCACATGGGCAATGGGTACTCGTCATTGTCGACAGCTACTCCAAATTCGTAGAAGCAGGATGGTTCTCAACAATAACATCGGCAGCAACATGTCAATATCTGCGAAAACTTTTTAGTCGATATGGACCTCCTGAAGTACTAGTTTCAGATAACGGTACTGAATTCACTTCAGTAGAATTCACGCAACTGTGCGCCGAATTTAGAATTCTTCACCTATCGACATAAGTCAAAATTCACAGTTAGAAACGGAATTAAACATGTTTGTTTACGCATACAACTACACACCCAGATGCGGTACCAGATCATAAGTCTACGGCAGAAATATTAATTGGACGTAAGCTTAGAACTCCATTAGATATTTTTACTGCAACCGAAAAACCTAATCTAAATCTTACTTCTTAGCAGAAGCAAATGAAACAACAATTCGACGCTCATCACGGCGCAAGGCCACGTTCATTTGTTATAGGTCAATCGGTACTAATTCAACTCTCCAATGGACAGCGTATTCCTGGAAAAATTGTTAGGCTGATAGGGAAGCACTCGCTCACGTCAGCTTTGAAGGAGGATTCATAGACATTTCAATCAAATATGGAATTGTCCAAAGAGGCAGAAAAAGAAATCCAATACGATTAGCGAAGATCTACTACCCTCCGGAAAAGAATCAGCACGGATTCAGTACTTCACACTTCGCTAAGAGAAAGAGAGGAGGCAGAACCTCTCAACAACGGGGGGCCACACAATCTCCAGTAGCATCTGCTCGTCGTTCTGAACGTCTTTCGCATCGACTTCGACCAGATTACAAGGCATTGGGAGGAACTCGCCCCTACCGAGGACAGCATTCTTAAGCAAGGGAGGAATGTTGAGTATATTGTGCTACTTTATCCGGTGAGCGTGAATCATACATGACCGCATCGACTGCATCATCCGGATCGGAATGCAACTCGGAACAATAGAATCACGACGTGGCACGATGATGCACATGGCACGATCGTGCGTCGGCACCACAGTAAGAAGAAGCCTTAAAAGGCCGATCGAGAGACGGATCGTCGGAGAAGCATAGGTGGCCGACGTGTACGGAGCACAACGTCGTGCTCGAATCTTCTACTACTACTTCGGAATGTTCATAATATCAAGACACGACGACGTTAAACATTATTCGTAAACTAACGAACAAACACAACAATTTGCACTCCGTAACACAACAACAGTAAAATTCGGTTAAGATTAAAATACCGATCTACAATACTGATCATCTCTCTGCTAGCATTAGAACACATTTGACAAGGATGAAGTCGATGGATATTTGCTTATACCCACCATTCAATTGGTTGATTAAATATTCCCAAAGTCTCTTTTCTAGTCTGAATTATTACACTTCATATAATATAAGTTAATTTTCTTAAAATGTACCATAATTGTACCAAATGCAACAATAACACGGAGTATGACTATAAAACGGAACATCTGTAATTTAATATTATTTTGTCGAGGGGCAGCCGAGTCGATTAAGCGATCGATTTAACGCCAAAAGAAATTAAACACAAGTTTTCACATAACATTAAAAAAGTGTATGGGTTACGAAAGTGACGCAAGCGTAGTTATCATTTTTTAAATCGCGCATATCCACGTATTATAGTATATGTTTCTTTGTACTATATGCAATCCTGCAGAATAAACGTACTTTGGAACTATAATATTATTAATAATTGTGAACTGTAATATTATTATTAATTGTGAAAGCATTATTTGTTATTGTTTTCTAATAATTACATAATTTTTCTGTATATATTTACCATTTACTTATTTTATTCTGTATGTATGTGTTCGTTGTGTATTATGTTTATATTGTGCGTGTTTTGCGTTAAAAATAAAACTAAAATTTAAAAATATTTTAATATTTGTACATTTAAATCAAATAGAAATTAAGAAATTAGATGAAAAAATATTTTGAATTTAAATGTTAATTAAATATATTAAATATTAAAAATAGTAAATATTAAATTACAGTTTTAAAATGCTAGAGTGTAATTTGTAACTTTTGATTCCGACCGGAAATACGCCATCCGGATCGGAAGTTGAATTTTTTTAGCTAGCATTTTACGCCCATTTGGTCAATGAGCGACGGAATCCATCCATGGTAACGACATTGACGCATATCCTGTGGAGAAAGCATCCACACATTTTTCAGCCTAACGAATAATTGCTAGAAAACAATATTCGCAGACTAGAAAAATATGTGAGGCACAAGTGGCTAGATCGGGAATCGAAGTGACCCGAGTCTTTCGCTTTCCGAGCAACTGCTCTAGACCACTGAGCTATCCAGACCTCACACTTAATGCTGCTTTTTAACACAGTAATAGGCGACTCCAGAACGATGTTGATATCTCACTCAATGATTGCAATACCGATTGCCACGGAGGATCCTTGAAAGGTCGCTCGCTGACCAAATAAGTGCCGATGGAGATATTCGCGTACATGCTAGCTTCCGACTGGCTTTCCGTATTACACCGACGAGTACAACGCCGTAGAATGACCACATCCTCCAAGAGCCCTCTAGTATATATTAAAATCCCCACTGTACTAAATAGTAGTGGCGGTTGGACCCTAATATAGGGCCGGGGAACATGCGTTTCAACAACGTCTAAAAAAATAGGCAATGTTATTTGTCTAAAAACTGTTCTCTTAATTTTTTAACTATTTCGAAACTGTTTTCTATGAGCCCTTGAATTATGTATGATGTTGTGTAAGAATGATGGAAACGCATACAGAGGATTATTTATCTACGAAACAATAATGCGTAATGGGATATCTTTTTTGTGGATTTCGAATAAACTATGGGGGGATATGCCATCGCAAATAAGAAATAAAGATTTCACTTTATCTGGAGAAATATAATTTCGTTTTCTCTTATTGCTTATTTCATAAACGTGAAATATTGAAGATTTGAAATACGACTAATCATTCAATTAATTAATTTTTTCATTTATGAAAATATTATTATTATAATTATATTTTCATTTTGTTGATATTAAATTTATATATTTTTATTTGTTATATTCTATTTGTTTGACCATAAAGTATATCATTTTTGGTAATTATTTACTTATTATTATACGGACCACCTCCCGATTTCAATAATTCTCACTTATGTTATCATAATCATCACTCTGAGTAATGTTGTCAAGATTTTAGTAGGTGGTCATTGTTTATTATTCAAAAAATATAAACAAAAGAAGTTTCATATGTTCATTAAGGATGTTTTGTATGTACAATCCCAGCAAAAAGTAGCTGAAAATCAATATTGATGAATATATCATGAATAATTACAATTTGATCTTAGCTACAGTGCAGAGATGTATTTTATAATATTTATTGCGTTTTTACTGAAATATTCCGAATTTTGTTAATTGAAATAATTAACTTTTGGCAGAGAATTTCGTCTTGTGTCCGATATATGTATAGCTAACTTCATTGAATTGTATTTAATATCTTCTTAACCAGTTAGTACTTATATAATATTATTTGACCAAATATTTCCTCTGTATCTAAACTTTTGCAAATTATAACAAATTTTGAATATTATTTCCATGTGTTTTGTCATTTGAATCGACGTGATTGTATGTTTCCCATAAGAACACATGTTAATATTCAGTGCAAATTAAAATTCTTATAACTTGTGAACGCTTTAGTGAATTACTTTAAAAATTGTACTGAAGATTCTAAACATATGTAAGGACATTCTGTACAATTTTTATTAAATTCTCAATATTTTGAAAATAGGTACAAAACATCCTTAATACATTTATCGAAAGAAAAGTCAATTGTTGCATAATTTCACATAGATTTGTAACTTTCTATACAAAGTGAAGTGTATTTCGCATCACAAACACGGATTGGATTAGATTATATCTTTTGAAAGTAAAGCCCCCTGCAGCGGAGGGGGGGAAGAACGTATTGTACCTACGCATGTATTTCCTAAGATGAAGCAAAATTTACTCTTAATGAAGCTCAAAATTAAGTAAACTTGGCATCTTGAAAAATACATGCGTGAACAGTGTTCACCCCCCCCCCTCCGCAGGGGGACTCAACTTTAAGAAGATACAATATATCACATATTTTTCTAGTCTGCAAATATTGTTTTCTAGCAATTATTCGTTAGGCTGGAAAATGTGTTAATGTTTTCTCCACAGGATATGCGTCGATCTGTTACCACCGTGAATTCTGTCGCTTGTTGATCAAATGGGCGTAAAGATACGAACTCCGACCTCCTCCCATATACATCCCTATCTATTTCTGGTTTCTAATCCAATCCGTGTTTATGATGCGGGATACACTTCACTTTGCATAGAAAGTTACAAATGTAACATTTTTCGCAAATAGTTCAATATCTCATCATATTTTGTTGTTAAAGCGAGAAACTCGTAGAACTTCATGTTAACTGTACAACAATCTGCCTTGTAGAACTCACCTTTTCCTAAATATTTTCAAAGTCATAAGAAAAATCAAAAACATAGAAGCCTATCATTGTTCCACTACCTGATTTCAATATAAAAAAAGTAAACAATGTCAACCGATAACATTGTTTATATATGGTGTCATAAAATTACATATTATTCATTAGACATTTTTTGTTTGTCATAAAATTACATATTATTCATTAGACATTTTTTGTAACTTTTTAATAAACAATAACCGCCGACTAAAACCTTCACAACATTACTTAGAGTGATGATCTTGATAACATATATGAGAATTATTGAAACCGGTGGTATGTATAAATAAATAATTACCTTATTTTTTACATCACTGGATACCAATTATATATATTTTTTACTGTTATTATCGCACTGAATACATAACAGTAAAGTAAGATACAGATGTTTTTATCAACTGTAAGAAAATATGCATTTATTTCTTTCGTTCTATATTACCTAATTCGTGACATATTAAGATACATATGAAATGTTTTGTACCGTGGCAAAGCATTCTAAAGATGCTATAAACAATCCACTGATGCTTAGACCAAAAGTTTTGTTACCTCTTTGCAACAGAAACATTATTAGCTTTTGTACATGTAGAGGAGCTGTATACCAGCAGACATTATATCTATTATATGTGAAAATATAATGAATTAATAAAACTTTAAGAAAAGTGAAAAGATCTAATGAGATATACATATTCATTTTGTGCACTTCTTGAATTTATATTTTTTTATAAATATTTATATATATATATATATACTATATACAAAATAATAAAATTATGTAATCTGAAGATATTTCTTACGCTGCGGCATATACGTCATTATTATGATCTATAATTTCTTGTCCGACAAAGTTAGACAAAAACATGTACAATGTACAAACAACTACAATGTAAATAGGTAATAAAAATCGCTCGAAGTTATATCCTGATGATGCAACCTGAAACACCTAATATACACATTATGAATTTTAATGTTATAGTGTGTAAGTTTATAAAAAGATTATAAAAGAGTTAAAAAAATTTTTTAATTGTGTAACGGACGTTTTTCGTTCGTGCCGCGGATAAATGCAGTCGTGAGTTCCAAGGAACGTTTTAGGCAAGCGTTAATCTCTAAAAAAAATACAAGTGTATGTGTGAGTGTGTGTATGTGCGTGTGTGTGAATGTGTATGTTATTTGCGTAATCGAATCGATGTCGGCGCGGACAAAAAAATGTCATAAGAACGCGAGACGCCGGACGCAAAAACTCGCCGTAAATAGTCGATCGCCTAGAGCGATCGAGTGCACTCCTAAAATTCTCGTTGCGGTGGTCATGGTTTTATTCGGTGAATATACGCGGCATAATCGTGTAATTACAATAATCAGGGTGCGGGGGGACGCGCATCCAGTGGTGCAATTTCGATTGCCGTCGGATGACGTGTTCGCGAATTAGCGAAAATAATTTGATCGCCCCGTGAATAGCCTGCGGCACGGTCAGTGACCGCGTGACATGCTGGCGTGTGTTGACGGTTTTTCTTGAATGGTTATATTATTTTCGCTTCCGTGGAAATTCGTACTTGCTTCTCAGAACGGATAACTAGATGGGAATTTCGGGATAAATCGGCGTTTGGCGAGAACGTCCCACCGGGGATAGCTCTCCTCTCTACCTCCCTTCGTACCGATCGGACAAGGATGGAACGTATGGTATGTGCGTGTCCGAGAATATCTATGATAAATCGGAGTACTCCCCAATTGAATGCACGCTCGTAAGATAGGATGCGTACGGCTGGTGAGACTCGAAGAACTCTCCGTTGTGGTGGGGCACACCCCACCGCTTTGTCTCGTTAGCTTAGATCGCTTTTTCTCGCTTATCTCTTGGCAATTGCTCGCGTTGAGAAATTGGGAGAAAAAGGTGTCTTAATCGTATTGACAGGCCTTTTTATACTGGGCTAATTAGTCGGCGCCGGCGACATCGTGGTTTCCCCCACCGAGCGAATGAAAAATCGGCGTGTCGTGTATTCCGTTTGTGAAGCGAGGCGGAGCCGGTCGCGGGGAGATTTAGCCCGTTTGTTCGATATCCGTCGGCCGTCATCGGCGCGCTTTGTTGTTTAACGATACTTCGCCGTTTAACAAAGTTTAAAAATGTGGCGCAAAGCATCATGCCCTTGCCCGGCGGGTGTTCTGCCGGGCGGCAGCTTCCAGCAGTCATCGGCTGATTAGGGGGGTGCAAGGGTGCGTTGTTACAATTGTAATTAAATAATCTGTTATATTTATACAGGTATATTTATGAGATTAAATTTCGACACATTATAAAACTTATTAAATATATATAATAATAATAGATTTTTTACTATACTTATAATTTTTAAGAAATAAACCCATTGCAAGTTAAAATAAGTAAAACAAAATCTTAATATTCATACAAATCTCAATATAAATAAATTTATAAATTTTTATGTTATTTATAGCAATAATATTGCAAATTATTATTTAAAAATTAGTAGTTGTTAACTAAATTTTTTTATAGCCGAAAATATTATAAAAACTATGATAAACTACATTTAAAGATTTATATTAAATAGAATTATATTAATTATATTATCAGAATGTTATATTACGTATCGCTAGAATAGAAATATCGGCAAAAGACGATTAAGTACATTTAGTACAAGATAATATATTACAAAATCCGTCTCATAAAAGGCATATTATTGACATTGTTGCCTCCTTCTTCGTGATGCTGATTGGTTATATCGATTTGTTGTGTTTATATTTGTATCATCATCGCGATGATTAACAGTTTCTTTTAAATTAAAGCGATTATGTTTTTTATTTTATTTACAAATAATAAAGGTATAAGACTCGAAATATAAAATTAACAAATTAGTTACAATAGCAGTACGAGTTGAGCGTTGATGTTATAACACATTTATTTATTTATTATACAATAAAAAAGTATGAAACAAATAAAAAGAAGGGATCGTTTCGACTCCATTTTTGGGTCATCTTCAGCGCAAATGTGGTGATGTGATAAAAATATAACAAAGATGTTACATATCTGAATCGATTAGATAGGGTGCCGTCCAAAGTAATACTAAATGTCTCGGTATCTCATTATCTTGACGATGCCTATAAAATATGCGATGCCTGTAAAATAAAAGTAAAACAAGATAAATGTAAACTAATATGAACATAGATGGAAATAAATACTAAAATTTAACGTGAAAGGATTAAGAAGATGCAAAGATTTAAATGTCTAGTTTTTTAAAATTTTTAAATAAATATGAACTGAACATACAGTCAAAAAGAAATAAAAATTAAAGAAATCAGAAGTTAAAACTATGAAATTAAGACATACTTCTAGGCATTGAAGACAATGACGAACCGAGGAGACGAATGGGAACAAATCAACATCTCCAAAGACAAAGAACGACTAGTCTTTAACGGATAGATGTGACTTATTTATAAACGGTAAAGTGAGTCAAATAATAAATAAATGTACACATAAGTAAAGGCGCAGACCTATTTGTTATGATAGAAAACTATGTTAAATTTTTGGCAAGTTGTTTACAATATTTAAATAAATTTCTGGTAAACGTTCAATATCCGTTTGCAAATTTAAACCATTCTTTTGCCTTTTTATATAGAGCATTTCAGAAATCAATCTTTTATTCAAAAATGGTTCCCGATCTCAAATCTGTACATCCTCCCAAATAAAGGCATAATCAAAATCAACCTTGTGATTAGTGATGACAGATTGAGTATTAGTATTGCATCTAATGTAACTGCGATGTTCGTTGATTCTGGTATGCAGTTGTCTATTTGTTTGTCCAACATAAGATACATCACAATCCATACAATTTAATTTGTATATAACATTCGTAGAATTAGAAACAGGAAGAGGGTCCTTATGAATCTTGATGAAGCTTTTCATTTTGTTGATGCTGAAGTATGAATGAATGACTTGAGTACGAGACGAGAGTACAACGTAAGTACGAGAGTCGAACATCCAAATCCTTAACGATATGTTTAAAGCGCTCGGATATTGAAGAAACATATGGTATCATGATATATGTAATAGGATATCGTGTATTTATGCTCTGAGTATTATTCACAAAGGAATCTGATTTAGAAATGAGTTTCTTAAGATGGTCAAACCATGTGTGGAAAATAAAATTTAAAGGATATCCATTATTCGAAAGAATGTTGATAGCCATTTTAATATTTTTATGATGGAAAACAAGATGGGATAGACGGAAAACTTTGTTTATCAAACCAATAACTATGCCCCTTTTTTGGCAAAGAGGATGACATGAAGTGAAGGTATCCATCGGAAAAGGTATCTTTATGACCAGTCAAAAATTATAAAATTATTGTCAGAAATTAAAGTCACATCTAAAAAGTTAATTTTATTATCTTCGACGATTTCCATTGCGAATTGTAAACAAAAATGAAAGGAATTAAAAGTGTCAAGAGTGTGATTAAATAAATGAGGAGGAATGGCTAAAAGAATATCATCTACATACCTTAAATAAAAGGGAGGACCAAATTTTAAAGAACGGAGCGCTTTGTTTTCCAAATCCTGCAACACAATGTCGGCTACAATAGGAGACAAGGGGGAGCTCATCGGCGTGCCAAAGAATTGTTTGTAGGTGACATCGTTAAAGGTGAAAAAGGATGAATCCAATATAAATTTAACTGCTAAAAGGAATTCATTGCAAGGTATGTCACAATTTGGCGAGATATAACTCCATTTAAAAGAAACACTGTCAATAATCAAATCTGTTGGCACATTAGTGAAAAGAGAAATAACATCCAGCGAGACTAATCTGAAGTTGTTGTCGAGATGTGTATTAAACAGTTTTTTAACCACATTATAACTGTTGGAAACGTGACTATGAGAAACCGGAAAACTCTTGATCATAATCTTTTGTAAATATGCGGCTAAGAAATGCAATGAACTGTTTATGGATTAAACAATTACTCTAAATGGGCAGTTCGGTTTATGTATTTTGGGTAAACCATAAGCTCTTGGTAGAATGCCATCACTACAATAAAGTGCCTTATAAGTGGAAGTTGAGATAAAGTTCGAATTTTTCCATCTCATTAAAATTTCTCGTAAACCGGTTGTTACCTTCTTGACAAGACTTCTTCTAATCATCATATACGTGTTAGTGTCCATCAAAAGCTTTTCAATTTCTCTAACGTACATACTTGTCTTTGTCCAAAGCAACTGTGACATTACCTTTGTCTGCGTGAGTCAAAATTAAATTATTATTGTCATTAAAAAACTTGACTGTAACTATCCTCAGTCTATTCAAAGTCCGGTTAAAATCATCTCTGTTGACTGAGTAAGAAGGTAAATTGTTTATAATATCTAACGATTGATTTCGAATAGCCAATTGATTGATCGCAGGAAGCTTTCTTATGTTCTTTCCAAACTTTTGATGAACTCCATAGTTAGCATGTCATTATTATATATGTACTGGAAGACTGAAATTCTCGCCCAGCTGTAACAAAGATTGTACATCATTCGGGATTTTAATGGACGATAAATTAACAAACCATTTGTTGTTAATGTCACAAAAGGAAAAGTGGTTATTATTAAAAGAAGCAGAATCAATCTTAATTTCTATAATGTCATCAGATTGAAGGATCGGTTTTGGAGGCTTAAAGGAAAACTTCATATTGTTTAGATTTCCAAAGTTAGAGTTAGTTAGTTATTTCCAGGCGTAGAAGAGAAACTACAAAAATAACGTATAGAATCTGACTTCCGATTCAAGTCATTCATTCATACTTCAGCATCAACAAAATGAAAAGCTTCATTAAGGTTCATAAGAATCCTCTTCCTGTTTCTAATTCTACGAATGTTATATACAAATTAAATTGTATGGATTGTGATGTATCTTATGTTAGACAAACAAATAGACAACTGCATACCAGAATCAACGAATATCGCAGTCACATTAGAAGCAATATTAATACTCAGTCTGTCATCACTAATCATAGGGTTGGTTTTGATCATGCCTTTAATTGGGAGGATATACAGATTTTAGATCGGGAAATTTTTGAGTAAAAGATTGATTTCTGAAATGCTATATATAAAAAGGCAAAAGAATGGTTTAAATTTGCAAACGGATAATGAACGTTTACCAGAAATGTATTTAAATATTGTAAACAACTTGCCAAAAATTTAACATAGTTTTCTATCATAACAAATAGGTCTGCGACTTTACTTATGTATACACTCTGTGACAACAATTCGTTCCGCGGTCCCTCTCGCGCGGCAAGGGGAGCGTAGCCTCAAACCAATCAGCCACTGCCAGCTGATTGGTCACTTCTACACTCCCCTTGCCCCGCGAGAGAGCGGCTAAGGAACGAATCGTTGTCGCGCAATACATTTATTTATCATTTGACTCATTTTATCGTTCATAAATAAATCACATCTATCCGTTAAAGACTAGTCGTTCTTTGTCTTTGGAGATGTTGATTTATTCCCATTTCCACTCCTCGGCTCGTCATTGTCTTCGATGCCTAGAAGTATGTCTTAATTTCATAATTTTAACTTCTGATTTCTTTAATTTTTATTTCTTTTTGACTCTATGTTCAGTTCAAATTTATTTAAAAATTTAAAAAAAAATGGACATTTAAATATTTGCATCTTCTTAATCCTTTCACGTTAAATTTTAGTATTTATTTCCATCTATGTTCATATTAGTTTACATTTATCTTGTTTTACTTTTATTTTATATAGGCATCGTCAAGATAATAAGATACCGAGACATTTAGTATTACTTTGGACGGCACCCTATCTAATCGATTCAGATATGTAACATCTTTGTTATATTTTTATCACATCATCACATTTGCGCTGAAGATGACCCGAAAATAGGGTCGAAACGTACGCTATTCCTTCTTTTTATGTGTTTCATACTTTTTTATTGTATAATAAATAAATAAATGTGTTATAACCTCGACGCTCGACTCGTATTGCTATTATAACTAATTTGTTATTTTATTTATATTAAATTTAATACTTTAAAAAGCAAATGATGCGCGCGAAACGTCATGTGTCTAATGTAAAATTTGTTTAATTTATTTTGATAAACACATTTTGATAAAAACATAAAACTTACATGAAATATATTGGAACTCAAAGTGATCACTCCGAATATTATTAATAACAAGACTGATTTTTCCAATTTAGATGTTAAATAATTCGAAAATCTTTAAAAATAAGAAAATATATTATTACGCATACTGTATACATGTATTATGGAATGGATACCAACTTCATAGCCTTACGATGAATATCTATAGCATAAATTATATCCTTGTGAATCAAACTCTCTTTTTGTAAATTAATATCTTGCGATATATAATTCTGCATTGCGTTCTGGATACGGTAACTATAAATAAATTTACAAAATTAGTTTTGAGATAGAATGATTTTAATCTTAATTCATATAATATGCAGTCAATTAAAGACTGCAACGTTTACAATATTATATAAAGGCTAATATAAGTAAGTCAGCATTTGTATATTTTTTAGATTATTAAGGATATTTTATTTTGTTATACTTTTGTTTAAGTAATGCTTCATACAGTTTTAAGCGTTTTATAAAATAAATCATACTTTAATATTTTTAATAATATTTATATAAGTTTTTGGGATGTTTTTCGTATTTTAGAGTCGCTTTTCTATTAAAACTTTATGGAATTTAAAAGAAATTATTATTAATGTAACTATTTAAAAGAATTTTTATTTGTATTTGAAAGAATGTGTAGTTTCAAATACGGAATAAAGTTTATTTCAAATTTTCAATTATTTTAATAGCAGAATTAAAATAATATTATTCACTTATATCCTGTTAAACATTCATATCAATTATGTCTTCATCCTTGAAAATAATTATTTTACGTTTCGAGAGAACAATTAAGTTGATTAAACAATCCATGTAATAACAATTTCGTAAATTTTGGATATCTTGTATATAAAGAGTGATTCATTTATTTAATGAGATAATTAATTCATCTTTCCGATATATTATTTCGATAATCCAATATAATAAGCTATTTCAAAAGTGCACAAAAATAATATATAATTATTTTCAACCTTAATATTTTAATTAATTTTGAGCTATTCTTCTGAAAACGATCATGCTCCGATTTGAGTCAAATTTTGTAAATAGGTTCCTTGTAGGTATAAAAGGAGTATACGAAGGATTTTTGGCGATTCGAAAATTAAGGCACTTTTTAAGCTCTTTTTCGTAAAAGTGAAAATTACCTTTAGACAGCTTGTTTGAAAAGATAAATATCTAGAAAATCGGCAACCTCACCAATGACCTCAGTCTTGACATATGTAATCAAGATCATGACCTTGAGTAACCTTTAATAAGTTTTAATTGGTGAAGTTTTATTAATTTCACAAATGTATATGTATACACACACGCGCGCGCGTGCGTGCACGCAAGGGATGCAAGGGGGGCCGAAGGCCCCCCTCCCGCAAACACTCCGCCTGTAGGGGCCGCATTGCGAGGAGTTCAATCACAATGGATATATGCTGTAAGTTGTAAAGCAAGGTCCACCTTGCCTACCAGCTGGATAGTTGCGGGAGGAGGAACTGAAAGTGATGTGGTGTAGACCTCGTTTCGCGTGGAAAGTTACAAACCTATGTAGAATCTTACTTAATAATAGACTTCGCTTCGCGCTGACTCATGGATGGTGTATATATGTAATATATATGTAGTAACTAAAATAATCAAGAATATGACCATGAAAATATATAGCAAAGTCATTTCAACTGTCTAAAGGTAATATTCACTTTTAGGAAAAAAACCTTAAAAAATACCTTAATTTTCGAGTCGCCAAAAATCCTTCTTGTATACTTCTTTTGTACCGAAAAGGAATCTATTTACAAAATTTGACTCAAATCGGAGCATGATTGTTTTCGGAAGAACAGTCTAATTTTGTATTAATACTTTACCTAGCAATTCTAAACAGTCCGCAAAAATGTTGAAAATATGTAATGAGCATTGTTCCGGTAGCTACTACTGCAGCAATTCCTACGTAGATAGCAACATTTATATACAATTGCCGTAAATATTGCTGGGAATATTGTTTTTGTTTTACAAAATTAGTCTGTATATGACGCTGTCGAAACTTGTCTGCTGTTAAAATAACGTCAAAAAAATCCGACCAGATTGGAGCAGATATATGAACGCATATGATGAAGAAGAAAGACGCTAAACAATAATATAAACAAGTAATATGTTAATATTATAGCAATAAAAACTCGTGCACTTTAAGCGCTATATGACACTTTACATAATTTAAAATACTTTTATTTTATGTAAAGGCTTTTATAATAAACTTAGCTCATTAATGAAATTGAAAAATGTATTATGAAACGAAATTAAAGAAACATTTTCTTACTTATTAAACTAATCGTATAATATTTCGCATTGTTTCCATATTTTTCAATAATCATGAATTCATTGTTGTCCTTTATATCATCATAAATAAGTTGGAGTTGTTTCATTAAATATATTACCTATATTATTTGTAACAAGCTTTTATTCTATTTATCTTTTTATAAAATATAATAAGGTCTACTACGAAGTTTTAAAATAAATGTTTATTTATTATGAACTTACATTACGATATAATAAATATTTGACTTACTGTCTTATCATTAATGTAAAACGAGTTGTATGTTAGTGTGAAACTAATGCAAGCAAATGCGGGGGATAGAATCTTAATAACAATGTCAATAGTAAACTTTGAAGTTAGAAATATTGTAAACTGTAAATAATAATTTTCTTCAAAATAATTATATAATAAATAATTTATAATAATAAATAATTATATAATAAATAATTTATATAACAAGTATCTTTATTCTTGATTAATAATTTATAAATTCTATGTTGTTATAGTTTACTTATCTCATGGCAATATAATAAATTAATTTTATATAATAATTTTTTAAATAAATAATTTTATGTAAGAGAGAGACAAATATATCGTATTAGTGATATAATTATATTTACATTATTACATTATGGTATTAATAAATATATTTGTATATTTATGTTATTATATATAGTCTCAAATATAATACATTACAAATATACAATTTTATTTTTTTATAATAAAGTATTCAATGCAAGTTGAATGTAAAAGTAAGAAATTATCATAAAGACGATGAGATAATATACTTACGACATTAGAATATATTATAGTTAATATATTTAATATATACAATATATTAAATAAGATATTTAGGTTGAAATATATTCTTCATAATTTTCGATAATCATAATTTTCGAATTTTTATAAGAAATCTTTACATATTACCACTCATATACAAATTTTAATAAATTATATTAATAAACGTTTGTAAATATTATAAATATCTTTATTTTATACATTATAAATTTAGAAATAAGATAAAATCAAAATATATTTTTATGAATATATAAATAAAGAATACTTCATATTATTTAATTGCACTTTTTCGGAGTTTCAGAAGTATCCCCAATATTCAATTGCTGATATTTCAATTAATATCTTTTTAAACAAATTTATTGAGAAATGTTGCCAGGTAGAAAAAAAAATATCTCACGTATGTACGCAAGCACACAAACACACATAAACGAAATTAGATTTTAGAATTCATATAATGTATACTATAATTAAAATATATTTTAATACATACTTGAGATATAATAAGGATTGCTTCGATGCTAAAAAAACAGATTGATTGAAATCGTGTAAACGCTGATTTCTGATAAGGCCATAAACCAATAATCAACAGTAAAATTCGGTTAAGATTAAAATACCGATCTTCAATACTGATCATCTCTCTGCTAGCATTAGAACACATTTGACAAGGATGAAGTCGACGGACATTTGCTTATCCCCACCATTAAATTGGTTGATTAGATATTCTCAAAGTCCTTTTTTCTAGTATGAATTATTACGCTCTATATCATATAAGTTAATTTTCGTAAAATGTCCCATAATTGTACCAAATGCAACACGAAAGAACACGGAGTATGACTATAAAACGGAACACCTGTAATTTAATATTATTTTGTTGAGGGGCAGCCGTCGATTAAGCGATCGATTTAACGCCGAATGAAATTAAACACGTGTTGTTTTCACATAACATTAAAAAAGTGAAATGGAAAAAAGTGTATGGGTTACGAAAGTGACGCAAGCGTAGTTATCATTTTTTCAACCGCTCATATCCACGTATTTAGATATAGTATATGTTTCTTTGTACTATATGCAATCCTCCAGAATAAACGTACTTTAAAACTGTAATATTATTAATAATTATAAACTGTAACATTATTATTAAATGTGAAAGCATTATTTGTTATTGTTTTCTAATAACTACATATTTTTTCTGTATATATTTATAATTTACTTATTTCATTTTGTATGTATGTGTTTGTTGTGTATTATGTTTATATTGTGCGTGTTTTGCAGGCCTTCAAAGCATGCGTTTCAGCAACGTCTAAAAAAATAAAGCAATATTGTTTGTCTAAAAACTGTCCTCTTAATTTTTTAACTATTTCGAAACTGTTTTCTATGAGCCCTTGAATTATGTATGATGTTGTGGGGATGGTGGGGAAGGATGGTGGACACGTATACAGAGGATTATTTATCGACGAAACAATAATACGTAATGGGATATCTTTTTTGTGGATTTCGGTTAAATTATGGGGGAGTATGCCATCGCTAAGAAATAAAGATTTCATTTTATCCGGAGAAATATAATATAATTTCGCTTTCTCTTATTACTTATTTCATGAACGTGAATTATTGAGGATTTGAACTACGATTAATCATTAAATTAATTAATTTTTTTCATTTATGAAAATATTGTTATTATAAATTTTCATTTTGTTGATATTAAATTTATACACTTTTATTTGTTATATTTTATTTGTTTGACCATAGAGTATATTATTTTTGGTAATTATTTACTTACTACTATACGGACCATCTTCCGATTTCAATAATTCTCACTTATGTTATCATAATCATCACTCTGATGATTAATGTTGCCAAGGTTTTAGTAGGTGGTCATTGTTTATTATTCAAATGATATAAACAAAAGAAGTTTCATAAGTTCATTAATACATTTATCGAAAGAAAAATCAATTGTTGCATAATTTCACATAGATTTGTAATTTTCTATATAAAGTGTATCCCGCATCAAACACGGATTAGGTTAGGTTATATCTTCTGAGAGTGGAACCCCCTGTAGGGGGGAGGCAGAACATACTGTACCTACGCATGTACTTCCTAAGATGAAGCAAAATTTATTCTTAATGGAAGTCAAAATTAAGTAACTTTTCTAAGAATTAATCTAGGCTTATACGAGTAATTTAAAACAAATGGATATTGAAACATATTTTTATTTATTGAAATCAAATCATAATAAATCTAAGATGGAACGCATACAATTCTAAAAATAAAAAATATAAAAACGCATTGGGACGTTTCGACAATTACTTTTGTCTCTTCAGCCAATATTAATAAATTTTAACAAAATTTTGGACGTTAGATCGAACTTACAGTTACTTAACATTATGCATTTTTTTGTTGTAAAATGTGTTGGGAGTGTCAGATGATGTCTTCGGTCGATCTCCAGATGCAATGATTGTTGCAGAAATTGATGTTTGTCTATGTAAAAGATGTCGGTTTTTGTCAGATTAATGCGTTATAAAGTCAAAGCTAGGTGGTAGTCATAAATTAAATAAATCTCATACCAATTTCCGCATTTCACATTGCAAAGACTTATGAAGAATGACACAATCATTGATTCTATTTTTTAACATTGATGTTATATTGAATTGTGTTTCTCACACCTGACGGATAGATACTGACAAAACGCAGATATACAGTGTTATTTATAAAGAGTCTATGTTATTGAACGTCATTAGCACAAATTAGACGCTTTTTATTAACGTTCAACAACGAAAAATATGAACGATCCAATAAATTGCAGTCCTCCATGTTTAACCATTGATGTTTAAACCATTTTTTGTATGTTTGTTGTATGTGAATTGATTCTGTAATCAATCTTTTGTAATAGTGTGGTTCACTGTCTAATATTTTTGTGTTCTCCCAATCTATTGTTTTTATCTAAAATATGTTTGGAAATAACCGTAAATTTTGCGTTGATTGGATTGATAAAAATTGTTTTTATGTTCTTTTATTCTGGTTTTTAACTTTCTTTTTTTTGTCCTACGTATGTTGCATCACAGTCCTTGCATTGAATTTGGTATATGATATTATTGTTGTTATGTGAAGGAGTTTTATCCTTGTGAACTTTAATGAATTTATTCAATCGATTAAAACATTTGTATCCTATGTCGAACACTGTGTTTTTTAACGATTCGCTAACTAATTCAGACAGGCCTTTTATGTAGGATATGGCAAATTTTTTCTCTTCTGTAATGTCTGTCGTCTCTTGTATCTTTTTTGGATTGATTTTCAATTTATTGTTTATTAAATATTTAATTCTTTTGTGAGCGTGTTTGAAAATAAAATCTAAGGGAAATCCGTTAGTATGTTTATGTGCAATTGTAAATTTTTTTGATGGAATGTGGGATGGGAGAGGAGTAATGCTCTGTCAATCAAATTGTAAACGATGCCTATTTTATGACACATGGGGTGAGTATGTATTTTATGACACGTGTAGTACCAATCTAATACCATATGGTTGTTTGTGTCTATAATGATTTTTAGATCCAAGTTTAAAAACTCCGATTTTTTTCTATTACCAAAGTATATATTATTCTTTTGTGAAAGGAATTAAAGGTGTCTAAAATCGTTTGAATTGATTCTTTTTGGGTTGTTAAAAATATATCGTCTACATATCTGTAATAAATTTTGATTGTTTTCCCTAGTTTGAATAATGCTTTGTTTTCTATATCTTGAAGGACTATGACCGCTATTATGGGGAACAACGGTGATCCCATGAGTGTTCCGAAAGTCTGTTTGAATATTTTATTGCCAAAGGTAAAGTATGTTGATGAAAGAAGAAGTTTGATTATGTTGAGAAATTCTTTTTTTGGTATGTTTGTTGAATTTTGTATATATGACCATCTATTATTTATTCCTGTCTAAATCTACAGGTACATTTGTGAACAAAGACTTTACATCTAATGAAATTAAGATGTCATCTTTATCTACTGTTGTTTTAGAGAGTATGTTATATAAAGAAAAACTGTTTTTTATGTGACTGCGTGCTTTTGGGAGACTAACATCTAGTATTTTCCGAATAAAATTTCCTAAGTTATACAGAGGGCTATTTATTGATGAGACAATTATTCTCAACGGGTGACCTTCTTTATGAATTTTTGGGATACCATATTCTTTGGTAATGGACGGTCACTTGATCTCAAGCTGTAATATTATTGTTTTGTGATGTAATCTTTGTGGAGCCAATCTTTCATAGATTTATTGAATGCAGATTCAATGTTCTTGATCGGATTCTTTGTGATTTCTATATATGTGTCTTTGTCATAAAGGAGGTCGTTCATTTTTCCGTTGTATGAACTTCTTTCCATGACTACTGTTATATTACCTTTATCTGCTCGGGTGATTAGAATTTCCGGATGTTCTTTCATGAACTTGGAACTCATTCTATGTAATTCTATTAGTTGTCTGTCTATGTCTGTTGGAGAATATGTTTGTTTCATGAACCTCTGCAACGTGGGGATGACGTGATTTCTAATTTTAAACCTTTCGTTGACTTTACGTGATTTTATGTTGCTTTCTATATCCTTTATAAATTCAAAGGTTAATTTATCTTTGTCTCCATCAAAAGGTAGAGAAAATTTTTCCACCAATTACAAAAGCTTGATTATGTTGTCTGGTATGTGTTGTTGTGTTGTGTTAATAAACCATTTTTTGTTTGTAATTTGTAACGGATTGGATTTTAAGTAAACTTTGTTTCATCTTGAAAAGTGCGTGAACAGTGTTCACCCCCCCCCCTCTTCCCGCCCGCAGGGGGACTCAACTTTCAGAAAATATAACATATCACATATTTTTCTAGTCTGCGAATATTGTTTTCTAGCAATTATTCGTTAGGCTGGAAAATGTGTGAATGATCTCTCTCCACAGAGGATATGCTGTCGATGCCGTTGCCACGGATCCCGTGTAGAAAATTATTAGGGTTAGTACATGAAACTATTGGCCCTGATAAGGATAATGCAGGGATGCCATAGAAAAGGATATCCTATCATCATCAATATGGAGCCTTATTAAATATTACGGTAAAACTAGACAATTGCGGTTTATACGCCGATGACCTTGACCTTGACATATGTTGTCGAGGACACCTTCCCGAGTAATTTTATGTATGTATATAATAGGCGGACTCGAATAGTTTAGCCCCTACCCCATCTCGAAGTTAATATTCACGCATGTATTTTTCAAATTCAAGCAAAATTGTGAACTTTGCTTCATTTGTTCACAAAAGTTAAAAATCTTGAAAAATTTTACAAAACAAGTTATGTACATTTTTTTTGTAAACTTATTATTTCGGTTGTTGTGTTATGAACTACGCATCTAGCAACGTACATGAACATTGCGCCGTATTATTTTCGTGTTATGATACAGAAATCATACCTAGATCACGTTATTCGATCGAACACAGTTTACTGTTGGGCACTTCTGTAACTTCATGTGATTAAAATTTACGGAAAAATGAAATTATATGAATTTTTATCGATGTGTGATCGCCAAAATGAATTAATAGAATTTTTGCAAAAATGTAATGTAATGAATACAGAAATGATATGTCCGCAGTGTAATAATAAACTTACTTTAAATATGTCAACATTATTTTTTCGGTGTCGAAAATCGATTACTATCCAACGCAATCATAAAAGAAAAAAAACCTCACAATGTGAATTTAAACAAAGTGCTAAAACTAATACGTGGCTAGCCAATTGTAATCTCGATATTGCGATAGTTACTCGTTTTGTTGCGTATTTTCTCATGATACGTCCTCCACGTTTTGAATTCCTCAAACAAGAATTACAGCTGAGCGATAAAACTATAGTTGACTGGTCAAGTTTTTGCCGTGAGGTAAGTTATATTGTATCAATTTATCTAGTAATTACATTTACACTTTAAAAAAATATTTCCTACTATTTTGAACTACATCTCAGGTGTGCGTTATGTGGCTTGAGGCTCAACAGAATCCGATTGGCGGAAAAGGAATTGTTGTCGAGATAGATGAAGCCAAAATTGGTAAACGCAAATACAATCGTGGGCGTCTAGTTACAGGTAAATGGATTTTTGGTGGCTTTGAGCGTGGTACAGGCAAAGCTTTCATTGTACCGGTCAAAAATCGCACTGCAGAAACATTATTAAGTGTTATAAAACAGTGGATTTTGCCAAAAACTACAATAATATCAGATATGTGGCGGGCTTATGATTGTTTAAATAACGAAGGCTTCATCCATTTAACTGTAAATCACTCAATGAATTTTGTAGATCCAGAAACTGGTAAGTAATAAAATTTGTATTGTTTTATCGTTACGATAAGAATATAAGTATAATATTACCGTAGGAGCTCATACCCAGAATATTGAACGAACATGGCGAGAAGTTCGAGCCAATATTCCGCGATACGGCACACGAGAGAAACATCTCATCGGATACATGGCAGAATTTTTTTTTAAACGGCAATACAAGTTTGACGACCGAATAGTCAGTTTCTTTGAGGCTGTCGGGAAATTTTTTCCCCCAGGATCGAATACAACTAATCCATAATTAATTTGTATCTATATTTCATAAATAAAGCAAACTTTTTTCGAATAATCAGAAAGATAAGGCCCCCTACAGGGGAGCGGAACACACTGTACCCACGTATATATTTTTGAAATTCAACCAAAATTGTGAACTTTACGAAAATACATGCGTGGATACAGTGTGTTCCGCCTCCCTGCAAGGGGCTCTACTTCCGCAAGATATAACTTAATCCAACCAGTATCCGTGGTATAAAATATACCTCGCTTTGCATGAAAATATATGTGCAATCGATATTTTCGAAAATATGCAGCAAAATCTTTTGAAACTTTGAGATCGGGTAGGGGCTAAACTATTCGAGTCCGCCTATTATATACATACATAAAATTACTCGGGAAGGTGTCCTCGACAACATATGTCAAGGTCAAGGTCATCGGCGTATAGGCCGCAATTGTCTATTTTTACCAATATTACTAAGGACATATAATTAAAAAAACTAATAATAATATTTATCCGATGTTTAATTTATAATTTAATATAAGGTTTTATTAAATTATTAATTTAATTTTATTAATTAATTTTGAAACTCAGGCTTTAATAAAAATAACTAAGAAGGCCGTTATAAGGATTTTTTAACTGTGCCGCATTTTTAAAATGAAGAATTCATGTAATACCTATTTATAAAATACTCAAAAGAAGTTAATAATATATTGCATTAATAGTAACATTAATAAACAAATAATTTTTATTAAAAATATTTTATTTATTTCATACTTTTCATTATATAAAATAAAAAAATTTATAGATACATAAATATATATATATATATATATATATATATATATATATATACATTATTGCCGCTAGGTGGCGAAAGGCTTAACCTGAAAGCCTAATCCGAAAGTAAAATCCAAGACAGTATATAAGACCGAGGCACAGGCGTCACGGCTTATCGGTCAAAGAGCGTATTAGCTCGAAGACTGTTATAGCATCTCTTCTATTTTTTGCGAGAGGAGCCCTAGAGCTTCAAAAATTAACAGCAAACGATTAATTTTTTTTTTTGATGAATTCTCATATACAGGGTGAGCCATTTTAATTTATCCACCCTAATAACTTTTTTATATTTGAATGTACAATAAAATGTTTCAAATAAAAGTTGCTTGACTTCGAGGGGGACAGAAGATGGGTGGCAAAAATTTGACCTTGGATAGTCATTTAAAAGTCGCATAAAGGTTACCTTCAATTTCTTAAATGGAACCCTTTATTTTTCATTGCATATTCTTGTAGCTTATCTCGAGAGCTTTCCAAAACACTATAATTAAGTACCTTTTCATTAAGTACTTTTTGAGTTATAAGGCTTGAAATAATTTCTTAATTTTACATATACTTTAAAATATCTAGTAAACCATTCATTTTTCGATTATCTTACCTTAATACTTTTATATACAAAATAATGAGAGGAATCAATTGGTGTAAAGAAAACATACAGTTGTTTTTAAGAAAAAATATGGAATTGTTAATTGCAAATTACATATTTTTTCTTAGAAACAACTATGTGTTTTCTTTACACCAATTGATTATTGATTCCATTTAAGAAATTGAAGGTAACCTTTATGAGACTTTCAAATGACTATCCAAGGTCAAATTTTTGCCACCCATCTTCTGTCCCCCTCGAAGTTAAGCAACTTTTATTTGAAACATTTTGTTGTACATTCAAATATAAAAAAGTTATTGGGGTGGATAAATTAAAATGGCTCACCCTGTATGTATCGTAGAAGACAGAAAAAATATCCATGCAGAAATGAATATTAATTGCGGACAATATAAAATTTTCTTATGAGATTCTGATAGTTTCCATATAGGGTCCTGATAATATTTTCCTATCAGGCCCTAAAGCGCCATTTGTTACAAGCCATGTAGGATCCAAGCGTTCTATACCTAGGACCCAGTTAATTTTAAGACATATTAAGGTCCTTTTTAAAACCTTATTACTTTTTCTACACGGGATGGATTCTGTCACTCGTTGATCAAATGGGCATAAAGACACGTCCGACCTCCTTCCATATACATCCTTATCTTTTTCTGGTTTCTAATCCAACCCGCGTTTGTGATGCGGGATACACTTCACTTTGCATAGAAAGTTACAAATGTAACATTTTTCGCGCACAAATATTTAGTTTAATATCTCATCATATTTTGTTGTTAAAGCGAGAAACTCGTAGAACTTCATGTTAACTGTACAACAATCTGCCTTGTACTCACTCACCTTTTCTTAAATATTTTCAAAGTCATAAGAAATATCAAAAACATAGAAGTCTATCATTGTTCCACTACCTGATTTCAATATAAGAAAAATAAACAATGTCAACCGATAATATACTATAGTTTATACAGTGTCATAAAATTACATATTACTTATTAGACATTTTTTGTTTATAATTTTTTAATAAACAATGATCGCCGACTAAAATTTTCACAACATTACTCAGAGTGATGATCTTGATAACATATATGAGAATTATTGAAACCGGGAGGTGTTATGTATAAATAAATAATTAATTACCTTATTTTTTACATCACTGGATATCAATTATATATTTCTTTTACTGTTATTATCAGACTGAATACATAACAGTAAAGTAAGATACAGATGTCTTTATCAGCTGTAAGAAAATATGTATTTATATCTTTTTGTGATATATTACCTAATACGTGACATATTACGATACATATGAAATGTTTTGTACCGTGGCAAAGCATTCTAAAGATGCTATAAACAATCCACCGATGCTTAGACCAAAAGCTTTATTACCTCTTTGCAACAGAAACAGTATTAGCTTTTGTATATGTAGAGGAGCTGTATACCAGCAGACATTATATCTATTATATGTGAAAATATAATGAATCAATAAAACTTTAAGAAAAGTGAATAGATCTAATGAGAGTATATATTCATTTTGTGCACTTTTTGAATTTACATTTTTAATTAATATTTATATACATATATAAAAAATATATAAAATTATATAATCTGAAGATATTTCTTACGCTGCAGCATATACATCATTATTATGATCTATAATTTCTTGTCCGACAAAGTTAGACAAAAACATATACAATATAGAAACAATTATAGTGTAAATAGGTAATAAAAATTGTTCGAAGTTATATCCTGATGATGCAACCTGAAACACCTAATATATACATTATGAATCTTAATGTTATAATGTATAAGTTATAATGTATAATGTATAAGTTTATAAAAAGATTATAAAAGCGTTAAAAAAATTTTTTAATTGTAATTAAATAATCTATTATATTTTAAATCATTATTAAATTCTTTTCTTATAAATTAATAATTTATTTATTAGTCACCTTTGTTCGATTTATATATTTTATTTCTATCGCATTACATTGTATTTATATAAATTTTACTTTCATAATATTCTTTTTTATTAATCTCATAAATATACCTGTATATTTATGAGATTAAATTTCGAAACATTATAAAACTTATTAAATGTATATAATAATAATAATAATATATATATATATATATATATATATATATTAATGATAGGTTTTCAACTATAATTAGAATTTTTAAAAAATAAATCGATTACAAGTTAAAATAAGTAAAACGAAATCTTAATATTCATACAAATCTCAATATAAATGAATTTATAAATTTTTATGTTATTTATAGCAATGATATTGCGAATTATTATTTAAAAATTAATAATTATTACCTAAATTTTCTTATAGCCGAAAATATTACCAAAACTATAATAAACTACATTTAAAGATTTATATTACATAGAATTATATTAATTATATTATTAGAATGTTATATTACGTATCGGTAAAAAGACTAAGTACATTTAGTATAAGACAACATATTACAAAATCCGACTCTAAAAAAAGGTATGTTATTGATAGTGTTGCCTTTTTCTTCGAATGATGCTGATTGGTTATCACGATTTGTTGTGTTTTATATTTGTGTTGTTATATTTGTATCATTACCGCGATGGTTAACAGTTTTTTAAAATTAATTGTGTTTTTTATTTTATTTATATTATATTTAATACTTTAAAAGATAAATGATGCGCGCGCAACGTAATGTAAAATTTATTTAATTTATTTTGATAAATTCATATAAAACTTACTTGAAAAATATTGAAACTTAAAGTGATCACTCCTAATATTATTAATAAGAAGAACGACATCTCAAATTTAGATATTAAATAATCTGAGAATCTTTAAAAATAAGAAAATATATTATTACGCATACTGTATATATGTATTATGGAATAGATACCAACTTCATAGCTTTACGATGAATATCTATAGCATAAATTATATCCTTGTGAATCAAACTCTCTTTTTGTAAATTAATATCTTGCGATATATAATTCTGCATTGCATTCTTGATACGGTAACTATGAATAAATTTACAAAATTAGTTTTAAGATAGAATGATTTTAATCTTAATTCATATAATATGCAGTCAATTAAAGACTGCAACGTTTACAATATTATATAAAGGCTAATATAAGTAAGTTAGCATTTGTATATTTTTTAGATTATTAAGGATATTTTATTTTGTTATACTCTTGTTTAAGTAATACTTCATACAGTTTTAAGCGTTTTATAAAATAAATCATACTTTAATATTTTTAATAATATTTATATAACTTTTTGAGATGTTTTTCGTATTTTAGAGTCGCTTTTCTATTAAAACTTTATGAAATTTAAAAGAAATTATTATTAATGTAACTATTTAAAAGAATTTTTATTTGTATTTGAAAGAATGTGTAGTTTCAAATACGGAATAAAGTTTATTGCAAATTTTCAATTATTTTAATAGCAGAATTAAAATAATATTATTCACTTATATCCTGTTAAATTCATATCAATTATGTCTTCATCCTTGAAAATAATTATTTTACGTTTCGAGAGAACAATTAAGTTGATTAAACAATCCATGTAATTTTAATAACAATTTCATAAATTTTGGATATGTTGTATATAAAGAGTGATTCATTTATTTAATGAGATAATTAATTCATCTTTCCGATATATTATTTCGATAATCCAATATAATATACTATTTCAAAATTGCACAAAAATAATATATAATTATTTTCAACCTTAATATTTTAATTTTGAGTTATTCTTCTGAAAACGATCATGCTCCGATTTGAGTCAAATTTTGTAAATAGGTTCCTTGTAGCTATAAAAGGAGTATATGAAAAGAATTTTTGGCGATTCGAAAATTAAGGCACTTTTTAAGCTCTTTTTCGTGAAAGTGAAAATTACCTTTAGACAGCTTGTTTCAAAAGATAAATATCTAGAAAATCGGCAACCTCACCAATGACCTCAATCTTGACATATGTAATCAAGATTATGACTTTGAGTAACCTTTAATAAGTTTTAATTGGTGAAGTTTTATTAATTTCACAAATGTATATGTACACACACACACACGCGCGCGTGCGTGCACGCAAAGGATGCAAGGGGGGCCGAAGGCCCCCCTCCCGCAAACACTCCGCCTGTAGGGGCCGCATTGCGAAGACTTCAATCACAATGGATATATGCTGTAAGTTGTAAAGCGAGGTCCACCTTGCCTACCAGCTGGGTAGTTGCGGGAGGAGGAACTGAAAGTGATGTGGTGTAGTTCTCTAAATTCTACATAGGTTTGTAACTTTCCTCGTTTCGCGTGGAAAGTTACAAACCTATGTAGAATCTTACTTAATAATAGACTCCGCTTCGCGCTGACTCATGGATGGTGTATATATGTAATATATATGTAGTAACTAAAATAATCAAGAATATGACCATGAAAATATATAGCAAAGTCATTTCAACTGTCTAAAGATAATATTCACTTTTAAGAAAAAAAGCTTAAAAAATACCTTAATTTTCGAGTCGCCAAAAATCCATCTCGTATACTTCTTTTGTACCGAAAAGGAATCTATTTACAAAATTTGACTCAAATCGGAGCATGATCGTTTTCGGAAAAACAGTCTAATTTTGTATTAATACTTTACTTAGCAATTCTAAACAGTCCGCAAAAATGTTGAAAATATGTAATGAGCATTGTCCCAGTAGCTACTACTGCAGCAATTCCTACGTAGTAAGCAACATTTATATACAATTGCCGTAAATATTGCTGGGAATATTGTTTTTGTTTTACAAAATTAGTCTGTATATGACGATGTCGAAACTTCTCTGCTGTTAAAATAACGTCAAAAAAATCCGACCAGATAGGAGCAGATATATGAACGCATATCATGAAGAAGAAAGACGCTAAATAAAAATATAAACAAGTAATATGTTAATATTATAGCAATAAAAACTCGTGCACTTTAAGCGCTATATGACACTTTACATAATTTAAAATACTTTTATTTTATGTAAAGGCTTTTATAATAAACTTAGCTCATTAATGAAATTGAAAAATGTATTATGAAACGAAATTAAAGAAACATTTTCTTACTTATTAAACTAATCGTATAATATTTCGCATTGTTTCCATATTTTTCAATAATCATGAATTCATTGTTGTCCTTTATATCATCATAAATAAGTTGGAGTTGTTTCATTAAATATATTACCTATATTATTTGTAACAAGCTTTTATTCTATTTATCTTTTTGTAAAATACAATAAGGTCTACTACGAAGTTTTAAAATAAATGTTTATTTATTATGAACCTACATTACGATATAATAAATATTTGACTTACTGTCTCGTCATTAATGTAAAACGAGTTGTATGTTAGTATGAAACCAATGCAAGCAAATGCGGGAGATAGAATCTTAATAACAATGTCAATAGTAAACTTTGAAGTTAGAAATATTGTAAACTGTAAATAATAATTTTCTTCAAATAATTATATAATAAATAATTTATAATAATAAATAATTATATAATAAATAATTTATATAACAAGTATCTTTATTCTTGATTAATAATTTATAAATTCTATGTTGTTATAGTTTACTTATCTCATGGCAATATAATAAATTAATTTTATATAATAATTTTTTAAATAAATAATTTTATGTAAGAGAGAGACAAATATATCGTATTAGTGATATAATTATATTTACATTATTACATTATGGTATTAATAAATATATTTCTATATTTATATTATTATATATAGTCTCAAATATAATACATTACAAATATACAATTTTATTTTTTTATAATAAAGTATTCAATGCAAGTTGAATGTAAAAGTAAGAAATTATCATAAAGACGATGAGATAATATACTTACGACATTAGAATATATTATAGTTAATATATTTAATATATACAATATATTAAATAATATATTTAGGTTAAAATATATTCTTCATAATTTTCGATAATCATAATTTTCGATTTTTTATAAGAAATCTTTACATATTACCACTCATATACAAGTTTTAATAAATTATATTAATAAACATTTGTCAATATTATAAATTATTTTATACATTATAAATTTAGAAATAAGATAAAATCAAAATATATTTTTATGAATATATAAATAAAGAATACTTCAAATTATTTAATTGCACTTTTTCGGAGTTTCAGAAGTATCCCCAATATTCAATTGCTGATATTTCAATTAATATCTTTTTAAACAAATTTATTGAGAAATGTTGCTAGGTAGAAAAAAAAATATCTCACGTATGTACGCAAGCACACATACACACATAAACGAAATTAGATTTTAGAATTCATATAATGTATACTATAATTAAAATATATTTTAATACATACTTGAGATATAATAAGGATTGCTTCGATGCTAAAAAAACAGATTGATTGAAATCGTGTAAACGCTGATTTCTGATAAGGCCATAAACCAATAGTCAACAGTAAAATTCGGTTAAGATTAAAATACCGATCTTCAATACTGATCATCTCTCTGCTAGCATTAGAACACATTTGACAAGGATGAAGTCGACGGACATTTGCTTATCCCCACCATTAAATTGGTTGATCAGATATTCTCAAAGTCCTTTTTTCTAGTATGAATTATTACGCTCTATATCATATAAGTTAATTTTCGTAAAATGTACCATAATTGTACCAAATGCAACACGAAAGGACACGGAGTATGACTATAGAACGGAACACCTGTAATTTAATATTATTTTGTTGAGGGGCAGCCGTCGATTAAGCGATCGATTTAACGCCGAATGAAATTAAACACGTGTTGTTTTCACATAACATTAAAAAAGTGAAATGGAAAAAAGTGTATGGGTTACGAAAGTGACGCAAGCGTAGTTATCATTTTTTCAACCGCTCATATCCACGTATTTAGATATAGTATACGTTTCTTTGTACTATATGCAATCCTCCAGAATAAACGTACTTTAAAACTGTAATATTATTAATAATTATAAACTGTAACATTATTATTAAATGTGAAAGCATTATTTGTTATTGTTTTCTAATAACTACATATTTTTTTTGTATATATTTAAAATTTACTTATTTTATTTTGTATGTATGTGTTTGTTGTGTATTATGATTATATTGTGCGTGTTTTGCAGGCCTTCAAATCATGCGTTTTAGCAACGTCTATAAAAATAAGGCAATATTGTTTGTCTAAATACTGTCCTCTTAATTTTTTAACTATTTCGAAATTGTTTTCTATGAGCCCTTGAATTATGTATGATGTTGTGTAAGGATGGTGGACACGCATACAGAGGATTATTTATCGACAAAACAATAATACGTAATGGGATATCTTTTTTGTGAATTTCGGTTAAATTATGGGGGAGTATGCCATCGCTAAGAAATAAAGATTTCATTTTATCCGGAGAAATATAATATAATTTCGCTTTCTCTTATTACTTATTTCATGAACGTGAATTATTGAGGATTGGAACAACGATTAATCATTAAATTAATTAATTTTTTTCATTTATGAAAATATTGTTATTATAAATTTTCATTTTATTGATATTAAATTTATACACTTTTATTTGTTATATTTTATTTGTTTGACCATAGAGTATATTATTTTTGGTAATTATTTACTACTATACGGACCCTCTTCCGATTTCAATAATTCTCACTTATGTTATCATAATCATCACTCTGATGATTAATGTTGCCAAGGTTTTAGTAGGTGGTCATTGTTTATTATTCAAAAAATATAAACAAAAGAAGTTTCATAAGTTCATTAATACATTTATCGAAAGAAAAGTCAATTGTTGCATAATTTCACATAGATTTGTAATTTTCTATACAAAGTGAAGTGTATCCCGCATCAAACACCGATTAGGTTAGGCTATATCTTCTGAGAGTGGAACCCCCTGTAGGGGGGAGGCAGAACATACTGTACCTACGCATGTACTTCCTAAGATGAAGCAAAATTTATTCTTAATGGAAGTCAAAATTAAGTAAACTTTTCTAAGAATTAATCTAGGCTTATACGAGTAATTTAAAACAAATGGATATTGAAACATATTTTTATTTATTGAAATCAAATCATAATAAATCTAAGATGGAACGCATACAATTCTAAAAATAAAAAATATAAAAACGCATTGGGACGTTTCGACAATTACTTTTGTCTCTTCAGCCAATATTAATAAATTTTAACAAAATTTTGGACGTTACATCGAACTTACAGTTACTTAATATTATGCATTTTTTTGTTGTAAAATGTGTTGGGAGTGTCAGATGATGTCTTCGGTCGGTCTCCAGATGCAATGATTGTTGCAGAAATTGATGTTTGTCTATGTAAAAGATGTTGGTTTTTGTCAGATTAATGCGTTATAAAGTCAAAGCTAGATGGTAGTCATGAATTAAATAAATCTCATACCAATTTCCGCATTTCTCATTGCAAAAACTTATGAAGAATGACACAATCATTGATTCTATTTTTTAACATTGATGTTATATTGAATTGTGTTTCTCATACCTGACGGATAGATACTGACAAAGCGCAGATATACAGTGTTATTTATAAATAGTCTATGTTATTGTTTTTAAACATCATTAGCACAAATTAGATGCTTTTTGGGTATTAACGTTCAACAACGGAAAATATGCACGATCCAATAAATCGCAGTTCTCCATGATGTTTAAACCATTTTTTGTTTGTTTATGTGAATTGATTCTGCAATCAATCTTTTGTAATAGTGCGGTTCGCTCTCTAATATTTTTGTGTTCTCCCAATCTATTGTATGGTTTTTATCTAAAATATGTTTGGAAATAACCGTAAATTTTGCGTTGGATTGATAAAAATTGTTTTTATGTTCTTTTATTCTGGTTTTTAACTGTCTTTTTGTTTGTCCTACCTATGTTGCATCACAGTTCTTGCATTGAATTTGATATATGATATTATTGTTGTTATGTGAAGGAGTTTTATCCTTGTGAACTTTAATGAATTTATTCAATCGATTAAAACATTTGTATCCTATGTCGAACGCTGTGTTTTTTAATGATTTACTAACTAATTCAGACAGGCCTTTTATGTAGGGTATGGCTATAAGTTTTTTCTCTTCTGTAATGTCTGTCGTCTCTTGTGTCTCTTTTGGATTGATTTTCAATTTATTGTTTATTAAATATTTAATTCTTTTGTGAGCGTGTTTGAAAATAAAATCTAAGGGAAATCCGTTATCCATTAGTATGTTTATGTGCAATTGTAAATTTTTTTGATGGAATGTGGGATGGGAGAGGAGTAATGCTCTGTCAATCAAATTGTAAACGATGCCTATTTTATGACACGTGGGGTGAGTATGTATTTTATGACACGTGTAGTACCTATCTAATCTAATATCATATGGTTGTTTGTGTCTATAATGATTTTTAGATCCAAGTTTAAAAACTCCGATTTTTTTCTATTTCCAAAGTATATATTATTCTTTTGTGGAAGGAATTAAAGGTGTCTAAAATCGTTTGAATTGATTCTTTTTAGGTTGTTAAAAATATATCGTTTACATATCTGTAATAAATTTTGATTGTTTTCCCTAGTTTGAATAATGCTTTGTTTTCTATATCTTGAAGGACTATGACCGCTATTATGGGGAACAACGGTGATCCCATGGGTGTTCCGAAAGTCTGTTTGAATATTTTATTACCAAAGGTGAAGTATGTTGATGAAAGAAGAAATTTGATTATGTTTGAGAAATTCTTTTCTTGGTATGTTTGTTGAATTTTGTATATATGACCATCTATTGTTTATTCCTGTCAAAGCTAAATCTACAGGTACATTTGTGAACAAAGACTTTACATCTAATGAAATTAAGATGTCATCTTTATCTACTGTTGTTTTAGAAAGTATGTTATATAAAGAAAAAACTGTTTTTTATGTGACTGCGTGCTTTTGGGATATTGCGGCGTGCTTTGGGGGTATTTTTCCGAATAAAATTTCCTAAGTTTAACAGAAGGCTATTTATTGATGAGACAATTATTCTCAACGGGGTGACCTTCTTATGAATTTTGGGATACCATATTCTTTGGTAAGGGACGGTCACTTGATCTCAAGCTGTAATATGTCGTTTTGTGATGATAATCTTTGTGGAG
>NW_020229852.1:833128-900083 GCF_003227725.1 Camponotus floridanus | reverse complement strand
TTTAATTTGTGTTGTATTATATTGCTATCCATACCCGATGTTAACAGTTTTTTTAAAATTAATTGTGTTTTTATTGTAGTTTATATATATTGAATACTTTAAAAGCATAAAATGATGCGCGCGCAACTAATGTAAAATTTATTTAATTTATTTATAAATTCATATAAAACTTACTTGAAAAATATTGAAACTTAAAGTGATCACTCCTAATATTATTAATAAGAAGAACGACATCTCAAATTTAGATATTAAATAATCTGAGAATCTTTAAAAATAAGAAAATATATTATTACGCATACTGTATATATGTATTATGGAATAGATACCAACTTCATAGCTTTACGATGAATATCTATAGCATAAATTATATCCTTGTGAATCAAACTCTCTTTTGTAAATTAATATCTTGCGATATATAATTCTGCATTGCATTCTTGATACGGTAACTATGAATAAATTTACAAAATTAGTTTTAAGATAGAATGATTTTAATCTTAATTCATATAATATGCAGTCAATTAAAGACTGCAACGTTTACAATATTATATAAAGGCTAATATAAGTAAGTTAGCATTTGTATATTTTTTAGATTATTAAGGATATTTTATTTTGTTATACTCTTGTTTAAGTAATACTTCATACAGTTTTAAGCGTTTTATAAAATAAATCATACTTTAATATTTTTAATAATATTTATATAACTTTTTGAGATGTTTTTCGTATTTTAGAGTCGCTTTTCTATTAAAACTTTATGAAATTTAAAAGAAATTATTATTAATGTAACTATTTAAAAGAATTTTTATTTGTATTTGAAAGAATGTGTAGTTTCAAATACGGAATAAAGTTTATTGCAAATTTTCAATTATTTTAATAGCAGAATTAAAATAATATTATTCACTTATATCCTGTTAAATTCATATCAATTATGTCTTCATCCTTGAAAATAATTATTTTACGTTTCGAGAGAACAATTAAGTTGATTAAACAATCCATGTAATTTTAATAACAATTTCATAAATTTTGGATATGTTGTATATAAAGAGTGATTCATTTATTTAATGAGATAATTAATTCATCTTTCCGATATATTATTTCGATAATCCAATATAATATACTATTTCAAAATTGCACAAAAATAATATATAATTATTTTCAACCTTAATATTTTAATTTTGAGTTATTCTTCTGAAAACGATCATGCTCCGATTTGAGTCAAATTTTGTAAATAGGTTCCTTGTAGCTATAAAAGGAGTATATGAAAAGAATTTTTGGCGATTCGAAAATTAAGGCACTTTTTAAGCTCTTTTTCGTGAAAGTGAAAATTACCTTTAGACAGCTTGTTTCAAAAGATAAATATCTAGAAAATCGGCAACCTCACCAATGACCTCAATCTTGACATATGTAATCAAGATTATGACTTTGAGTAACCTTTAATAAGTTTTAATTGGTGAAGTTTTATTAATTTCACAAATGTATATGTACACACACACACACGCGCGCGTGCGTGCACGCAAGGATGCAAGGGGGGCCGAAGGCCCCCCTCCCGCAAACACTCCGCCTGTAGGGGCCGCATTGCGAAGACTTCAATCACAATGGATATATGCTGTAAGTTGTAAAGCGAGGTCCACCTTGCCTACCAGCTGGGTAGTTGCGGGAGGAGGAACTGAAAGTGATGTGGTGTAGTTCTCTAAATTCTACATAGGTTTGTAACTTTCCTCGTTTCGCGTGGAAAGTTACAAACCTATGTAGAATCTTACTTAATAATAGACTCCGCTTCGCGCTGACTCATGGATGGTGTATATATGTAATATATATGTAGTAACTAAAATAATCAAGAATATGACCATGAAAATATATAGCAAAGTCATTTCAACTGTCTAAAGATAATATTCACTTTTAAGAAAAAAAGCTTAAAAAATACCTTAATTTTCGAGTCGCCAAAAATCCATCTCGTATACTTCTTTTGTACCGAAAAGGAATCTATTTACAAAATTTGACTCAAATCGGAGCATGATCGTTTTCGGAAAAACAGTCTAATTTTGTATTAATACTTTACTTAGCAATTCTAAACAGTCCGCAAAAATGTTGAAAATATGTAATGAGCATTGTCCCAGTAGCTACTACTGCAGCAATTCCTACGTAGTAAGCAACATTTATATACAATTGCCGTAAATATTGCTGGGAATATTGTTTTTGTTTTACAAAATTAGTCTGTATATGACGATGTCGAAACTTCTCTGCTGTTAAAATAACGTCAAAAAAATCCGACCAGATAGGAGCAGATATATGAACGCATATCATGAAGAAGAAAGACGCTAAATAAAAATATAAACAAGTAATATGTTAATATTATAGCAATAAAAACTCGTGCACTTTAAGCGCTATATGACACTTTACATAATTTAAAATACTTTTATTTTATGTAAAGGCTTTTATAATAAACTTAGCTCATTAATGAAATTGAAAAATGTATTATGAAACGAAATTAAAGAAACATTTTCTTACTTATTAAACTAATCGTATAATATTTCGCATTGTTTCCATATTTTTCAATAATCATGAATTCATTGTTGTCCTTTATATCATCATAAATAAGTTGGAGTTGTTTCATTAAATATATTACCTATATTATTTGTAACAAGCTTTTATTCTATTTATCTTTTTGTAAAATACAATAAGGTCTACTACGAAGTTTTAAAATAAATGTTTATTTATTATGAACCTACATTACGATATAATAAATATTTGACTTACTGTCTCGTCATTAATGTAAAACGAGTTGTATGTTAGTATGAAACCAATGCAAGCAAATGCGGGAGATAGAATCTTAATAACAATGTCAATAGTAAACTTTGAAGTTAGAAATATTGTAAACTGTAAATAATAATTTTCTTCAAAATAATTATATAATAATTAATTTATAATAATAAATAATTATATAATAAATAATTTATATAACAAGTATCTTTATTCTTGATTAATAATTTATAAATTCTATGTTGTTATAGTTTACTTATCTCATGGCAATATAATAAATTAATTTTATATAATAATTTTTTAAATAAATAATTTTATGTAAGAGAGAGACAAATATATCGTATTAGTGATATAATTATATTTACATTATTACATTATGGTATTAATAAATATATTTCTATATTTATATTATTATATATAGTCTCAAATATAATACATTACAAATATACAATTTTATTTTTTTATAATAAAGTATTCAATGCAAGTTGAATGTAAAAGTAAGAAATTATCATAAAGACGATGAGATAATATACTTACGACATTAGAATATATTATAGTTAATATATTTAATATATACAATATATTAAATAATATATTTAGGTTAAAATATATTCTTCATAATTTTCGATAATCATAATTTTCGATTTTTTATAAGAAATCTTTACATATTACCACTCATATACAAGTTTTAATAAATTATATTAATAAACATTTGTCAATATTATAAATATCTTTATTTTATACATTATAAATTTAGAAATAAGATAAAATCAAAATATATTTTTATGAATATATAAATAAAGAATACTTCAAATTATTTAATTGCACTTTTTCGGAGTTTCAGAAGTATCCCCAATATTCAATTGCTGATATTTCAATTAATATCTTTTTAAACAAATTTATTGAGAAATGTTGCTAGGTAGAAAAAAAAATATCTCACGTATGTACGCAAGCACACATACACACATAAACGAAATTAGATTTTAGAATTCATATAATGTATACTATAATTAAAATATATTTTAATACATACTTGAGATATAATAAGGATTGCTTCGATGCTAAAAAAACAGATTGATTGAAATCGTGTAAACGCTGATTTCTGATAAGGCCATAAACCAATAGTCAACAGTAAAATTCGGTTAAGATTAAAATACCGATCTTCAATACTGATCATCTCTCTGCTAGCATTAGAACACATTTGACAAGGATGAAGTCGACGGACATTTGCTTATCCCCACCATTAAATTGGTTGATCAGATATTCTCAAAGTCCTTTTTTCTAGTATGAATTATTACGCTCTATATCATATAAGTTAATTTTCGTAAAATGTACCATAATTGTACCAAATGCAACACGAAAGGACACGGAGTATGACTATAGAACGGAACACCTGTAATTTAATATTATTTTGTTGAGGGGCAGCCGTCGATTAAGCGATCGATTTAACGCCGAATGAAATTAAACACGTGTTGTTTTCACATAACATTAAAAAAGTGAAATGGAAAAAAGTGTGTGGGTTACGAAAGTGACGCAAGCGTAGTTATCATTTTTTCAACCGCTCATATCCACGTATTTAGATATAGTATATGTTTCTTTGTACTATATGCAATCCTCCAGAATAAACGTACTTTAAAACTGTAATATTATTAATAATTATAAACTGTAACATTATTATTAAATGTGAAAGCATTATTTGTTATTGTTTTCTAATAACTACATATTTTTTTTGTATATATTTAAAATTTACTTATTTTATTTTGTATGTATGTGTTTGTTGTGTATTATGATTATATTGTGCGTGTTTTGCAGGCCTTCAAATCATGCGTTTTAGCAACGTCTATAAAAATAAGGCAATATTGTTTGTCTAAATACTGTCCTCTTAATTTTTTAACTATTTCGAAATTGTTTTCTATGAGCCCTTGAATTATGTATGATGTTGTGTAAGGATGGTGGACACGCATACAGAGGATTATTTATCGACAAAACAATAATACGTAATGGGATATCTTTTTTGTGGATTTCGGTTAAATTATGGGGGAGTATGCCATCGCTAAGAAATAAAGATTTCATTTTATCCGGAGAAATATAATATAATTTCGCTTTCTCTTATTACTTATTTCATGAACGTGAATTATTGAGGATTGGAACAACGATTAATCATTAAATTAATTAATTTTTTTCATTTATGAAAATATTGTTATTATAAATTTTCATTTTATTGATATTAAATTTATACACTTTTATTTGTTATATTTTATTTGTTTGACCATAGAGTATATTATTTTTGGTAATTATTTACTACTATACGGACCCTCTTCCGATTTCAATAATTCTCACTTATGTTATCATAATCATCACTCTGATGATTAATGTTGCCAAGGTTTTAGTAGGTGGTCATTGTTTATTATTCAAAAAATATAAACAAAAGAAGTTTCATAAGTTCATTAATACATTTATCAAAAGAAAAGTCAATTGTTGCATAATTTCACATAGATTTGTAATTTTCTATACAAAGTGAAGTGTATCCCGCATCAAACACCGATTAGGTTAGGCTATATCTTCTGAGAGTGGAACCCCCTGTAGGGGGGAGGCAGAACATACTGTACCTACGCATGTACTTCCTAAGATGAAGCAAAATTTATTCTTAATGGAAGTCAAAATTAAGTAAACTTTTCTAAGAATTAATCTAGGCTTATACGAGTAATTTAAAACAAATGGATATTGAAACATATTTTTATTTATTGAAATCAAATCATAATAAATCTAAGATGGAACGCATACAATTCTAAAAATAAAAAATATAAAAACGCATTGGGACGTTTCGACAATTACTTTTGTCTCTTCAGCCAATATTAATAAATTTTAACAAAATTTTGGACGTTACATCGAACTTACAGTTACTTAATATTATGCATTTTTTTGTTGTAAAATGTGTTGGGAGTGTCAGATGATGTCTTCGGTCGGTCTCCAGATGCAATGATTGTTGCAGAAATTGATGTTTGTCTATGTAAAAGATGTTGGTTTTTGTCAGATTAATGCGTTATAAAGTCAAAGCTAGATGGTAGTCATGAATTAAATAAATCTCATACCAATTTCCGCATTTCTCATTGCAAAAACTTATGAAGAATGACACAATCATTGATTCTATTTTTTAACATTGATGTTATATTGAATTGTGTTTCTCATACCTGACGGATAGATACTGACAAAGCGCAGATATACAGTGTTATTTATAAATAGTCTATGTTATTGTTTTTAAACATCATTAGCACAAATTAGATGCTTTTTGGGTATTAACGTTCAACAACGGAAAATATGCACGATCCAATAAATCGCAGTTCTCCATGATGTTTAAACCATTTTTTGTTTGTTTATGTGAATTGATTCTGCAATCAATCTTTTGTAATAGTGCGGTTCGCTCTCTAATATTTTTGTGTTCTCCCAATCTATTGTATGGTTTTTATCTAAAATATGTTTGGAAATAACCGTAAATTTTGCGTTGGATTGATAAAAATTGTTTTTATGTTCTTTTATTCTGGTTTTTAACTGTCTTTTTGTTTGTCCTACCTATGTTGCATCACAGTTCTTGCATTGAATTTGATATATGATATTATTGTTGTTATGTGAAGGAGTTTTATCCTTGTGAACTTTAATGAATTTATTCAATCGATTAAAACATTTGTATCCTATGTCGAACGCTGTGTTTTTTAATGATTTACTAACTAATTCAGACAGGCCTTTTATGTAGGGTATGGCTATAAGTTTTTTCTCTTCTGTAATGTCTGTCGTCTCTTGTGTCTCTTTTGGATTGATTTTCAATTTATTGTTTATTAAATATTTAATTCTTTTGTGAGCGTGTTTGAAAATAAAATCTAAGGGAAATCCGTTATCCATTAGTATGTTTATGTGCAATTGTAAATTTTTTTGATGGAATGTGGGATGGGAGAGGAGTAATGCTCTGTCAATCAAATTGTAAACGATGCCTATTTTATGACACGTGGGGTGAGTATGTATTTTATGACACGTGTAGTACCTATCTAATCTAATATCATATGGTTGTTTGTGTCTATAATGATTTTTAGATCCAAGTTTAAAAACTCCGATTTTTTTCTATTTCCAAAGTATATATTATTCTTTTGTGGAAGGAATTAAAGGTGTCTAAAATCGTTTGAATTGATTCTTTTTAGGTTGTTAAAAATATATCGTTTACATATCTGTAATAAATTTTGATTGTTTTCCCTAGTTTGAATAATGCTTTGTTTTCTATATCTTGAAGGACTATGACCGCTATTATGGGGAACAACGGTGATCCCATGGGTGTTCCGAAAGTCTGTTTGAATATTTTATTACCAAAGGTGAAGTATGTTGATGAAAGAAGAAATTTGATTATGTTGAGAAATTCTTTTCTTGGTATGTTTGTTGAATTTTGTATATATGACCATCTATTGTTTATTCCTGTCAAAGCTAAATCTACAGGTACATTTGTGAACAAAGACTTTACATCTAATGAAATTAAGATGTCATCTTTATCTACTGTTGTTTTAGAAAGTATGTTATATAAAGAAAAACTGTTTTTTATGTGACTGCGTGCTTTTGGGATATTGCGGCGTGCTTTGGGGGTATTTTCCGAATAAAATTTCCTAAGTTATACAGAAGGCTATTTATTGATGAGACAATTATTCTCAACGGGTGACCTTCTTTATGAATTTTTGGGATACCATATTCTTTGGTAAGGGACGGTCACTTGATCTCAAGCTGTAATATTGTCGTTTTGTGATATAATCTTTGTGGAGCCAATCTTTCATAGATTTATTGAATGCAGATTCAATGCTCTTGATCGGATTCTTTGTGATTTCTATACATGTGTTTTTGTCATAAAGGAGGTCGTTCATTTTTCCGTTGTATGAACTTCTTTCCATGACTACTGTTATATTACCTTTATCTGCTCGGGTGATTAGAAATTCCTGATGTTCTTTCATGAACTTGGAACTCATTCTATGTAATTCTATTAGTTGTCTGTCTATGTCTGTTGGAGAATATGTTTGTTTCATGAACCTCTGCAACGTGGGGATGACGTGATTTCTAATTTTAAATATTTCGTTGACTTTACGTGATTTTATGTTGCTTTCTACATCCTTTATAAATTCAAAGGTTAATTTATCTTTGTCTCCATCAAAAGGTAGAGAAAATTTTTCCACCAATTGCAAAAGCTTGATTGTTGTCTGGTATGTGTTGTTGTGTTGTGTTAATAAACCATTTTTTGTTTGTAATTTGTAAGGGATTGGATTTTAAGTAAACTTTGTTTCATCTTGAAAAGTGCGTGAACAGTTGTTCACCCCCCCCCTCCTCCCGCCCGCAGGGGGACTCAACTTTCAGAAAATATAACATATCACATATTTTTCTAGTCTGCGAATATTGTTTTCTAGCAATTATTCGTTAGTCTGGAAAATGTGTGAATGATCTCTCTTCACAGAGGATATGCGTCAATGCCGTTGCCACGGATCCCGTGTAGAAAATTATTAGGATTAGTACATGAAACTATTGGCCCTGATAAGGATAATGCAGGGATGCCATAGAAAAGGATATCCTATCATCATCAATATGGAGCCTTATTAAATATTACTAAGGACATATAATTAAAAAAACTAATAATAATATTTATTCAATGTTTAATTTATAATTTAATATAAGGTTTTATTAAATTATTAATTTAATTTTATTAATTAATTTTGAAACTCAGGCTTTAATAAAAATAACTAAGAAGGCCGTTATAAGGATTTTTTACTGTGCCGCATTTTTAAAATGAAGAATTCATGTAATACCTATTTATAAAATACTCAAAAGAAGTTAATAATATATTGCATTAATAGTAACATTAATAAACAAATAATTTTTATTAAAAATATTTTATTTATTTCATACTTTTCATTATACAAAATAAAAAAATTTATAGATACATAGATATATATATACATTATCGCCGCTAGGTGGCGAAAGGGAAAAAGCTTAACCTGAGAGCCTAATCCGAAAGTAAAATCCAAGACAGTATATAAGGCCGAGGCACAGGCGAGTCACGGCTTATCGGTCAAAGAGCGTATTAGCTCGAAGACTGTTATAGCCGCATCTCTTCTATTTTTTGCGAGAGGAGCCCTAGAGCTTCAAAAATTAACCGTAAACGGTTAATTTTTTTTTTTTTATGAATTCTCATATACAGGGTGAGCCATTTTAATTTATCCACCCCAATAACTTTTTTATATTTGAATGTACAACAAAATGTTTCAAATAAAAGTTGCTTGACTTCGAGGGGGACAGAAAATAGGTGGCAAAAATTTGACCTTGGATGGTCATTTAAAAGTCGCATAAAGGTTACCTTCAATTTCTTAAATGGAACCCCCTATTTTTCATTGCATATTTTTATAGCTTATGTCGAGAGCTTTCCAAAACACTATAATAAAGTATTTTTTCATTGAGTACTTTTCGATTTATAAGGCTTGAAATAATTTCTTAATTTTACATAAACTATAAAATATCTAGTAAAATATTTATTTTTCGATTATCTTACCTTAATACTTTTATGTACAAAATAATGAGAGGAATCAATTGGTGTAAAGAAAACATACAGTTGTTTTTAAGAAAAAATATGGAAATGTTAATTGCAAATTACATATTTTTTCTTAGAAACAACTATGTGTTTTCTTTACAACAATTGATTATTGATTCCATTTAAGAAATTGAAGGTAACCTTTATGCGACTTTCAAATGACTATCCAAGGTCAAATTTTTGTCACCCATCTTCTGTCCCCCTCGAAGTTAAGCAACTTTTATTTGAAACATTTTGTTGTACATTCAAATATAAAAAAGTTATTGGGGTGGATAAATTAAAATGGCTCACCCTGTATGTATCGTAGAAGACAGAATAAATATCCATGCAGAAATGAATATTAATTGCGGACAATATAAAATTTTCTTATGAGGTTCTGATAGTTTCCATATAGGGTCCTGATAATATCTTCCTATCAGGCCTTAAAGCGCCATTTGTTACAAGCCATGTAGGGTCCAAGCGTTCTATACCTGTAGGGCCCAGTTAATTTTAAAGCATATTAAGGTCCTTTTTAAAACCTTATAACTTTTTCTACACGGGATGGATTCTGTCACTCGTTGATCAAATGGGCGTAAAGACACGTCCGACCTCCTTCCATATACATCCCTATCTTTTTCTGGTTTCTAATCCAACCCGCGTTTGTGATGCGGGATACACTTCACTTTGCATACAAAGTTACAAATGTAACATTTTTCGCGCACAAATATTTAGTTTAATATCTCATATTTTTAATTGAGAATGAGAGCTATTATTAAGAGCCAAGGCGGATGGTAGTGCGTGAACTTACAATTGATTGGTAATACGCGAAAATTAAAACGCGTAATGATTGAAAAATTAATAACATATACTTATATTTTACTTGGTGCATAGAGCCAAGATATAGGTTTCTCAATCCGAGAACAACCCATAAGACCCCTCTTACCCCCCCTGAAGAGACGTTGGCGAGAAAAATATCGGGGCGAAGTCGCTGAATCGGGAATCGAACCCGAGTCTTTCGCTTGCCGAGCGACTGCTCTTACCACTGAGCTATTCAGTCCCACACCGATACCTCTCTCGCCAACAGTTTAAATTGATAATAAGAACGCGATATATGCTCTGCGTAAATTTAACAAATTAATAACTAGATTAAGGCTCTTGTTATGTTAAAAACAATTCTTAATTGAGAATGAGAGCTATTATTAAGAGCCAAGGCGGATGGTAGTGCGTGAACTTACAATTGATTGGTAATACGCGAAAATTAAAACGCGTAATGATTGAAAAATTAATAACATATACTTATATTTTACTTGGTGCATAGAGCCAAGATATAGGTTTCTCAATCCGAGAACAACCCATAAGACCCCTCTTACCCCCCCTGAAGAGACGTTGGCGAGAAAATCTTGGCTCTATGCACCAAGTAAAATATAAGTATATGTTATTAATTTTTCAATCATTACGCGTTTTAATTTTCGCGTATTACCAATCAATTGTAAGTTCACGCACTACCATCTGCCTTGGCTCTTAATAATAGCTCTCATTCTCAATTAAGAATTGTTTTTAACATAACAAGAGCCTTAATCTAGTTATTAATTTGTTAAATTTACGCAGAGCATATATCGCGTTCTTATTATCAATTTAAACTGTTGGCGAGAGAGGTATCGGTGTGGGACTGAATAGCTCAGTGGTAAGAGCAGTCGCTCGGCAAGCGAAAGACTCGGGTTCGATTCTCGATTCAGCGACTTCGCCCCGATATTTTTCTCGCCAACGTCTCTTCAGGGGGGGTAAGAGGGGTCTTATGGGTTGTTCTCGGATTGAGAAACCTATATCTTGGCTCTATGCACCAAGTAAAATATAAGTATATGTTATTAATTTTTCAATCATTACGCGTTTTAATTTTCGCGTATTACCAATCAATTGTAAGTTCACGCACTACCATCCGCCTTGGCTCTTAATAATAGCTCTCATTCTCAATTAAGAATTGTTTTTAACATAACAAGAGCCTTAATCTAGTTATTAATCTCATATTTTGTTGTTAAAGCGAGAAACTCGTAGAACTTCATGTTAACTGTACAACAATCTGCCTTGTACTCACTCACCTTTTCTTAAATATTTTCAAAGTCGTAAGAAATATCAAAAACATAGAAGTCTATCATTGTTCCACTACCTAATTTCAATAGAAAAGTAAACAATGTCAACCGATAACATACTATAGTTTATATAGTGTCATAAAATTACATATTACTTATTAGACATTTTTTGTTTATAATTTTTTAATAAACAATGACCGCCGACTAAAATTTTCACAACATTACTCAGAGTGATGATCTTGATAACATATATGAGAATTATTGAAACCGGGAGGTGTTATGTATAAATAAATAATTAATTACCTTATTTTTTACATCACTGGATATCAATTATATATTTTTTTTACTGTTATTATCGGACTGAATACATAACAGTAAAGTAAGATACAGATGTCTTTATCAGCTGTAAGAAAATATGTATTTATTTCTTTTTGTGATATATTACCTAATACGTGACATATTACAATACATATGAAATGTTTTGTACCGTCGCAAAGCATTCTAAAGATGCTATAAACAATCCACCGATGCCTAGACCAAAAGCTTTGTTACCTCTTTGCAACAGAAACAGTATTAGCTTTTGTATATGTAGAGGAGCTGTATACCAGCAGACATTATATCTATTATATGTGAAAATATAATGAATCAATAAAACTTTAAGAAAAGTGAATAGATCTAATGAGCGTATATATTCATTTTGTGCACTTTTTGAATTTACATTTTTAATTAATATTTATATACATATATAAAAAATATATAAAATTATATAATCTGAAGATATTTCTTACGCTGCAGCATATACATCATTATTATGATCTATAATTTCTTGTCCGACAAAGTTAGACAAAAACATATACAATATACAAACAATTACAGTGTAAATAGGTAATAAAAATTGTTCGAAGTTATATCCTGATGATGCAACCTGGAACACCTAATATATACATTATGAATCTTAATGTTATAATGTTATAATGTATAATGTATAAGTTTATAAAAAGATTATAAAAGCGTTAAAAAAATTTTTTAATTGTAATTAAATAATCTATTATATTTTAAATCATTATTAAATTCTTTTCTTATAAATTAATAATTTATTTATTAATCACCTTTGTTCGATTTATATATTTTATTTCTATCGCCTTACATTGTATTTATATAAATTTTATTTTCATAATATTCTTTTTTATTATTCTTTTTTATTAATCTCATAAATATACAAGTATATTTATGAGATTAAATTCCGAAACATTATAAAACTTATTAAATATATATAATAATAATAATATTAAATATATATATTAATGATAGGTTTTCAACTATAATTAGAATTTTTAAAAAATAAATCGATTACAAGTTAAAATAAGTAAAACGAAATCTTAATATTCATACAAATCTCAATATAAATGAATTTATAAATTTTTATGTTATTTATAGCAATGATATTGCGAATTATTATTTAAAAATTAATAATTATTAACTAAATTTTCTTATAGCCGAAAATATTATCAAACCTATATAATAAACTACATTTAAAGATTTATATTAGATAGAATTATATTAATTATATTATTAGAATGTTATATTACGTATCGCTAGAATAGAAATATCGGTAAAAAGACTAAGTACATTTAGTATGGGACAACATATTATAAAATCCGTCTCTAAAAAAAGGCATGTTATTGATAGTGTTGCCTTTTTCTTCATGATGCTGATTGGTTATCACGATTTGTTGTGTTTTATATTTGTGTTGTTATATTTGTATCATTACCGCGATGGTTAACAGTTTTTAAAATTAATTGTGTTTTTTATTTTATTTATATTATATTTAATACTTTAAAAGATAAATGATGCGCGCGCAACATAATGTAATGTCTAATGTAAAATTTATTTAATTTATTTTGATAAATACACATAAAACTTACTTGAAAAATATTGAAACTTAAAGTGATCACTCCAAATATTATTAATAAGAAGAACGACATCTCAAATTTAGATATTAAATAATCTGAGAATCTTTAAAAATAAGAAAATATATTATTACGCATACTGTATGTATGTATTATGGAATAGATACCAACTTCATAGCTTTACGATGAATATCTATAGCATAAATTATATCCTTATGAATCAAACTCTCTTTTTGTAAATTAATATCTTGCGATATATAATTCTGCATTGCGTTCTGGATACGGTAACTATGAATAAATTTACAAAATTAGTTTTAAGATAGAATGATTTTAATCTTAATTCATATAATATGCAGTCAATTAAAGACTGCAACGTTTATATTATAATATTATATAAAGGCTCATATAAGTAAATTAGCATTTATATATTTTTTAAATTATTAAGGATATTTTATTTTGTTATATTCTTGTTTAAGTAATGCTTCATACAGTTTGAAGCGCTTTATAAAATAAATCGTATTTTAATATTTTTAATAATATTTATATAAGTTTATAAGTATATAAGTTTATAAGTATATAAGTTTATAAGTATATAAGTTTTTGCGATGTTTTTCGTATTTCAGAGTCGTTTTTCTATTAAAACCTTATGGAATTTAAATGAAATTATTATTAATGTAACTATTTAAATGTATTTGAAATAATGTGTAGTTTCAAACACAGAAAAAAGTTTATTGCAAATTTTTAATCATTTTAATAGCAGAATTAAAATAATATTATTTACTTATGTCCTGTTAGGCATATATCAATATCTTCATCCTTGAAAATCATTATTTTCCTAACGTTTCAAGAGAACAATTAAGTTGATTAAACAATCCAAGTAATTTTAATAACAATTTCATAGATTTTGGATATCTTGTATATAAAGTGTGATTCATTTATTTAATGAGATAATTAATTCATCTTTCCGCATATTTGATAGATTATTTAGATAATCCAATATAAATAGCTATTTTAAAATTGCACAAAAACAAAATATAATTATTATTTTTAACCTTAATATTTTAATTAATTTTGGGCTATTCTTCCGAAAACAGTCATGCTCCGATTTGAGTCACATTTTGTAAATAGATCCATTTTAGGTACAAAAGAAGTATACAAAAAGGATTTTTGGCGATTCGAAAATTAAGGCACTTTTTAAGTCCTTTTTCATAAAAGTGAATATTATCCTTAGACAGTTTGTTCGAAACGGTAAATATCTAGAAAAATGGCAATCTCACCAATGATATTGGCCTTGACATATGTAATCAAGATGATGAGTAACCTTCAATAAGTTTTTAATTGGTGAAGTTTTATTAATTTCACAAATGTATGTGCACACACATATACACGCGCGTGGGAGTACAAGGGAGGCCCTCGGCCCCCCACTCCGCCGGAGTCGCATTGCAAAGAGAGAATTACAATGGATATATGCTGTAAGTTGTAAAGCGTGACCCACCTTGCCTATCAGCGGAGTAATTGCGGGAGGAGGGACTGAAAATGTGGTGTAGACCTCGCTTCGCGTGGAAAGTTACAAACCTATGTAGAATCTTACTTAATAATAGACTTCGTTTCGCGCTGACTCATGGATGGTGTATACAGGGTGACCCATTTTAACTTAGGCAGATAAATAACTCGAAAAATAAGCACACTATTTAGTAGCATACAATATTTAGTAAACCATTCATTTTTCGATTATCTTACCTTCATACTTTTATGTACAAAATAATAAGAGGAATCAATTGGTGTAAAGAAAACATACAGTTGTTTTTAAGAAAAAATATGGAATTGTTAATTGCAAATTACATATTTTTTCTTAGAAACAACTATGTGTTTTCTTTACACCAATTGATTCCTCTCATTATTTTGTACATAAAAGTATGAAGGTAAGATAATCGAAAAATGAATGGTTTACTAGATATTTTATGGTTTATGTAAAATTAAGAAATTATTTCAAGCCTTATAACTCAAAAAGTACTTAATAAAAAGGTACTTAATTATAGTGTTTTGGAAAGCTCTCGAGATAAGCTACAGGAATATGCAATAAAAAATAGGGGTTCCCATTTAAGATTTCAAACTTGCCCCCCCTCACCGCCCAGGGGGAGGGATGGGGGGGCTGATTTTAACGTCATTGTACGTCCCCCTCGAAATGACGAAATTTTGATTGTAACCATTTTTTCGTAGTGTGCTTATTTTTCGAGTTATTTGGCTGCCTAAGTTAAAATGGGTCACCCTGTATATGTAATATATATGTACAATAGTAACCAAAATAATCAAGAAAATGATCATGATAATATATAGCAAAGTCATTTCGAACAAACTGTCTAAAGGTAATATTCACTTTTAGGAAAAAGGACTTAAAAAATGCCTTAATTTTTGAGTCGCCAAAAATCTTTCTCGTATACTTCTTTTGTACCTAAAAGGAACTTATTTATAAAATTTGACTCAAATCAAAGCATGATCGTTTTCGGAAGAATAACCTAATTTTGTATCAATACTTTACCTAGCAATTCTAAACATTCCGCAAAAATGTTGAAAATATGTAATGAACATTGTCCCGGTTGCTACTACTGCAGCAATTCCTACGTAGATAGCAACATTTGTATGCAGTTGCCGTAAATATTGCCGGGAATATTGTTTTTGTTTTACAAAATTAGTCGTAATCTGCACATGATGCTGTCGAAGCTTGTCTGCTGATAAAATAACGTCAAAAAAATCCAGCCACATTGGGACAGATATATGAACGCATATGACGATAAAGAAAACCGCTAAATAATAATATAAACAAGTAATATGTTAATATTATAACAATAAAAACTCGTGCATTTAAGCGCTGTATAGCACTTTACATAATTCAAAATACTTTTTATCTTATGTAAAGGCTTTTGTGATAAACTTGGCTTATTAATGAAATTGAAAAATGAACTGAAACGTAATTAAAGAGACATTTTCTCACTTATTAAAATAATCGTATAATATTTCGCATTGTTTCCATATTTTTCAATGATCATGAATTCATTGTTGTCCTTTATATCATCATAAATAAGCTGAAGTTGTTTCATTAAATTTATTACCTGTATTATTTATAACAAGCTTTTATTCTATTTATCTTTTTGTAAAGTATAATAAAGACTACTAACAAGGGAAGTGTCACAACTGTCCAGAACCGATTTGAATTCTCCTTCAAATATGTTGTTAAATACACAAATCTAAAAGACACGTATTTTTTTATATGTGCGGATTTTGAGTTTTAAGGGGTAAAACACCCTTTTGAAGGAAAACGGTATTTTTCTTTAGAATCAAATATCTGCTAAACTATAAGAGTTAAAGAAATAAAACGTGCAACAAATTTTAATGGCTTGAAGAGTACTTTAAAGTTATATGAATAAAATTTTTTTATTTTTTATTTTTTTTTAATCCCCACCACTTAATACTCTTTTTACAAAATTAAAATTTTTCTACCTAATTTAAAGCTTATTTTTTTCCAAATTCAATCATGTGTAATAAAGTTATGTTACGAAATATCATTTTCGAAAATTAGTTATAAAAGCTCCCATATATACGCTCATCCGTGCTATGTGCATAAGTACGAGGGTAAGTCAAAAATGATCCGCATTTTCGCTATAACTTTCTTTAGATTGGCCGCGCTGCCTTTAGCGCTCGCATGCGAGCGAGGCCGAGGTCTATTGTCGAAGAAAGTGTTGTTGCACGATAATGCATGTCCACATACAGCCGTCCACACCGTTGAAACCCTTGAAAAATTGTGTTTTTAAAGTGCTGCAACATCCTGCATACAGTCCAGATCTCGTCCCTTCCGACTGTCACCTCTTTGGACTACTCAAAGATGCTTTACGAGATAGGCGATTTGCTACGAACGAAGAAGTGCAGAAAGTGGTGTATAAATGGCTGCGCGACCAGCCGAAAACCTTCTTCTCCAATGGAATAAGCAAGCTTGTAGATCGCTAGAAGAAGTACATCGAAAAGCAAGGAGATTATATAAAAAAATGATGTAATTGTTGGACCCCTGCTTTTGTTTTAATACATTACAGAAACAAGAGTGCGAATAATTTATGACTTACCTTCGTAATTACCGTCGAACAATAAGATATAAAAAATGTTTATGTATAATTTTTATTTATGTTTTCTATATATTTATAATTACGTGTTGTATATATTTAAATTTTTAAAAAAATTTTTAAATATTATTAATAAGAATTTTTCTAAATATACCCCCAGGTCTCTTATTATTCTTATTATTTCTTTAATATGTCTTCTTATTTCTTTGATATTTAATTTCTTCTATAAAAATTAAAAACAATTTTTTTCCAAATTTACCTACCTATAATAAAACTAAAATTTTACAATTGAATTTTGCGAATAAATACATGTCACAATATCTGGCATAAACAAATTTTATATCTCACGTTAAATGAATGATAAGATAAGATTATGTAATTACGTACGTGTTTCTGATAAGTTAATATAAATTATTCATGTAGCAGCATAATTCTCACAGTCAATGTAGTCTTTTCGTTGTAATAATATCTGTGTGAACTGTTTTTCTATTGTAATAGAAAGCAAAATTTAACATCTTTGAATATGATTATCAATCCGCTTAACGTTGTTAGACTTTTATTGGTGTCAATAAATTCAATATATCTAACAGAAACGCCAGTAATTGAAGCAGAAGTAAAATTAAAGGAAAACATAAAAAAATATTGCTGGATAGTGTTTTTCTTTATAATGGATTGGAAGTAACGGAAGAAATATATTTCGATTATGAAGAACCTTATAAATTACATAGTTTTGAAATAATTGAAGATGACGAAGAAGCATCGCATGAAGATAATTTTAATTCTCATTGTTAATCCTCATTGTTCAAATGATGATGATACAAATTTTGATAATTCTTATAAAAGACGAGCTGTTGAGTATTGGCGATATCGGGACACTGATGAAAATAATAATGACAAAAAAAATCATCCTCTAAAAGTAGTACAAAGTAAATTTAGAAGAGTTTCATTTGAACATCAGTCGATGAAAAAAACAAATACAATCAGGTGGAAGTCGTATAGAAAAATTATCTTACATCTCCAAATTTACACATGATAAATTTACTGCAGCTGTTGAATCAGGATTCATGGTTCATGATATTCATTTAAAAAGATGGGCTTTACAAGCTCAAGAAGAAATAGAAAATTTAAATCCTATATTTAAGGCATCTCACAGTTGGATAGCAAGATTCAAAAAGTCCCACCGAATTGTTTCAAGAAAAGTTACGAAGTTTGTCACTAGAAGAACATTAGAAGATTCTGCTGATTTGCAACAATCAGCTAATGATTTTCTGGGAAGAGTAAAACCTCTTATTGAACAGTTTGGATCTGAAAATATTTACAATTCAGATCAAAGTAGTTTCCAATTGGAAATTTATTCTGGAAGATCATTGTCTAACCAGGGAGAAAAGAAAATAGAACGTGTCGTGCAATCCATATCATCAACAACCCATTCATATACGATACAACCAATAATATCCTGTAATGGCAATTTGTTGTCACCTTTTTTTTATTGTATTAAAAGAAGTTAATGGTAAATTTGGACCAAGAGTAGAAGAAAATTTGTTTAAACCAGAAAATGTTATTGTAAAAACCCCGAAATCTGGTAAAATGACATCAGGTATTTCCCTTTTATAATTACTTTCTTTAACAAACTTATTTCATTTAAAAATTTAATAGGAGTAATAAAAACCTATTAAATTAACATTTATATTTTTTACAGACCATTTTAGAATGTGGTTAGAAGAAGCTTATTTTGCAAACATTTTGGTCCTAATAGCGTTCTTCTTATCGATTCATGGACTAGACATTGCCCCAATACTATTTCAGATTTAACACCTTCAGGAACATATATTACTACTATGATAAAGGAACTACAGGGAAAATACAACCATTAGATGTTTATGGATTCAGAATTTGGAAAAATTTTGCTAAAAGATTTTCAGATATATTTTTACTGTTGGAAAGTAATATAAATTTACATGAACGAAATAATATAATAAAATTACAATCTTTGATACATAATCAATTGTCATCTCCACGATATCAAAACTTATTTAAATATTCGTGGTTTAAAAGTGGTTATACGAATGAAAGACCAGACGAATTTGAAAATCCAGTACACTTTAGCTTTGACGAAACTTCAACAAAATGTGACATCGAAGGTTGCAATAATATAGCTGTAGTAAGATGTTCTTGATGCAAGAAGTCATTATGCTTAAAACATTTTTTGTCGAATATCATTATTATAATACGTATGAGTGAATAATATAAAATACAAATATATTTTTTTTAATCTAAATATGTACAATATAAAGTTATAAATACATAGAAAACATAAATAAAAACTATACATAAACATTTTTTATATATCTTATTGTTCGACGGTAATTACTTACACACATAGCACGGATGAACGTATATATGGGAGCGTTTATAACTAATTTTCGAAAATGATATTTCGTAACATAACTTTATTACACATGGTTGAATTTGGAAAAAAATAAGCTTTAAATTAGGGAGAAAAATTTTAATTTTGAAAAAAAAAAAAATTAAGTGGGTTTCTATAAAAAATTAATAATTAAGTGGGGGTTTCTAAAAAAAATAAAAAATAAAAAAATTTTGTTCATATAACTTTAAAGTACTCTCCAAGCCATTAAAATTTGTTGCACGTTTTTTTTCTTTAACTCTTATAGTTTAGCAGATATCCGATTCTAAAGAAAAATACCGTTTTTCTTCAAAGGGTTGTTTCACCCCTTAAAACTCAAAATCCACACATAAAAAAATATGTGTCTTTTAGATTTGTGTATTTAATAACATATTTGAAGGTGAATCAAATCGGTTCCGGACAGTTGTGACACTTCCCTCGTAAGTTAAAATAAATGGTTATTTATTGTATGAATCTACATTACGGTATAATAGAATATTTGACTTACTGTTTTGTCATTAATGTAAAACGAGTTGTATGTTAGTGTGAAACTAATGCAAGCAAATGCGGGAGATAGAATCTTAATAACAATGTCAATAGTAAACTTTGAAGTTAGAAATATTGTAAACTGTAAATAATAATTTTCTTCAAAATAATTTATATAATAAGTATCTTTATTCTTCATTAATAATTTATAAATTCTATGTTGTTATAGTTAACTTATCTCATGGCAATATAATAAATTAATTTTATATAATAATTTTTTAAATAAATAATTTTTTGTAAGAGAGAGACAAATACATCGTATTAGTGATATAATTATGTTATTACAACATGGTATTAATCAATATATTTGTATTATTATGTATGTAAATATATATGTATATTTATATTATTATATATAGTCTGAGATATAATACATTACAAATATACAATTGTATTTTTTTATAATAAAATATTCAATGCAAGTTGAATGTAAAAGTAAGAAATTATCATAAAGACGATGAGATAATATACTTACGACATTAGAATATATTATATTTAGTATATTTAGTATATACAATATATTAAATAATATATTTAGGATGAAATATATTCTTTATAATTTTCGATAATCATAATTTTCGACTTTTTATTAGAAATCTTTACATATTACCACTCATATACAAGTTTTAATAAATTATATTAATAAACATTTGTAAATATTATAAATATCTTTATTTTATAGATTATAAATTTAGAATAAGATAAAATCAAAATATATTTATGAATATATAAATAAAGAATACTTCATATTATTTAATTGCACTTTTTCGGAGTTTCAGAAGTATCTCCGATATTCAATTGCTGATATTTCAATTAATATCTTTTTAAACAAATTGATTGAGAAATGTTGCCAGGTAGAAAAAAAAGTAGCTCACGTATGTACGCAAACACACATACACTTATACACGAAATTAGATTTTAGAATTCATATAATGTATACTATAATTAAAATATATTTTAATACATACTTGAGATATAATAAGGATTGCTTCGATGCTAAAAAAACAAATTGATTGAAATCGTGTAAACGTTGATTTCTGATAAGGCCATAAACCAATAGTCAACAGTAAAATTCGGTTAAGATTAAAATACCGATCTTCAATACTGATCATCTCTCTGCTAGCATTAGAACACATTTGACAAGGATGAAGTCGACGGACATTTGCTTATCCCCACCATTAAATTGGTTGATTAGATATTCTCAAAGTCCTTTTTTCTAGTATGAATTATTACGCTCTATATCATATAAGTTAATTTTCGTAAAATGTACCATAATTGTACCAAATGCAACACGAAAGAACACGGAGTATGACTATAAAACGGAACATCTGTAATTTAATATTATTTTGTCGAGGGGCAGCCGTCGATTAAGCGATCGATTTAACGCCGAATGAAATTAAACACATGTTGTTTTCACATAACATTAATGGAAAAAAGTGTATGGGTTACGAAAGTGACGCAAGCGTAGTCATCATTTTTTCAACCGCGCTATCCACATATTTAGATATAGTATATGTTTCTTTGTACTATATGCAATCCTTCAGAATAAACGTACTTTGAAACTGTAATATTATTAAAAATTATAAGCTGTAATATTATTATCAAATATGAAAGCATTATTTGTTATTGTTTTTTAATAACATACATAATTTTTATATATGCAGTAACTACATAATTTTTCTGTATATATTTATCATTTACTTATTTTATTTAGTATGTATGTGTTTGTTGTGTATTATGTTTATATTGTGCGTATTTTACGTTAAAAACAAAACTAAAATTTTAAAATAATTTAAAATTTACATTTTTAAATAGAATTTGTCAAATAGAAACAAAGAAATCAGATAAAAAAATATGTTAAATTTAAATGTCTATTAAATAAAAGATATTATATAATTGATTATAGTTTTAAAATTGCTAGAGTGTATGTAAGATTAATTGTAAAGATAATTATATATATATATATATATATATATATATATTATGTGTGTGTGTGTGTGTGTGTGTGTGTGTGTATACAACAGAAAATTATATAAATATTTAATTTTTTCACATATTTTTGATACAAACGTAAAAAAAGAATACATATCAATTATTTTTTATGTTTAGAAAACAATGTTGCTAGAGGTTCATTTTCTTCATATTTTGCATTTTTTAGGGGTAATGTTTTATTTATCTAAAAATAAGATACATTACCATTATCAAGCGACGCGGTAGCGTTGCGATGCCAAGTACATAAAAAACTGATAAAAAATTGGATCCGAGCATTGAAAGGCACTATTCTCGACGCGGTGCTACCAACTTATCCGGAGTTTTACGTTAAATGACGTCATATAAACTTTCGATTGAAATATTTCAGAATCTAAAGCCGTAATTAAAAATCGAACGGCATTTTTCTTATATAATGTGAATACAAGCTGTCGATTGTGACCAGTTTGAATAAAATCGGTGTAGTCAATTCCGAGAAATGATAATCGCATGTCAGAATTGTGACATTTTTCATTTTTCATCATAAGGTTCAGACTCATAAACGTATCTTCGCACGCACACATTCAAAGCGAACATGTATAAAAACAAAGTAACTGTTGTTATCAGAGGTATTGAAAGTTTTTTTTAATTAATACCAATTTAAATAAGAAGAAGTTTAAGACCGTGACGTAGGGTGATGGTACGGAATGACAATTCAAAAAATTAATAATGCTAAGACAGAGCCACGAATGTTAGAAAATAATTTAATAAGGAAATATTTGTCGGAGCAAATAATTATTTAAAAACATTTAATAGAAAAACGCACGTTCCGATCTTCTACAGATCCTTTTCAATGTCATACAAAATTATAAAGATAAACGCTGAAACTTAAAACAAAGAAAGTCAGATGGATCTTCACAACAGTTAAAAATTATTTAAAAACGCAAAAAATAATATCGATATTACATTTGGTGAAAAACCCATATATGAATAAATTCTCAAACAAGATAAATAATAAATGGCTATATTATAAAATACTGCAAAAAGAGCACAGCCCACCTTGTTATGAAACTTCAGAACGTTATAAATGAAATCGGAGAGAGAAAACGTCTGATTTTTAATTCCCTCGATGAATCCGTCCAAAAATTAAAAATTAAAAATTAAACGATGTCCATAGAAATGAAAGGATAAAACTAGACAATTGCGGCCTATACGCCGATGACCTTGATCCTGACATATGTTGTCGAGGACACCTTCCCGAGTAATTTTATGTATATATATACAGAGTGTCCCAAAAGTCCAGGACCGGTCGAATATTTCACAAACTATGCATCAATAAGAAGAAATACTTTATTATAGTGTTTTGGAAAGCTCTCGACATAAGCTATAAGAATATGCAATAAAAAATAAGTGATTCCATTTAAGAAATTAAAGGTGTCCTTGACCTGACCTAAACGATGCCATCCAAGGTAAAACCAATGACACCATTTTATGTTCTCCTCAAAACCATACAATTTTTGTCGAAAACGTTTTTCTCTAAAATGCTTAGTTTTTGAAAGAAAAGAGGTGTACGGTTTCTAATGACATATTGATTTGTAGTTATTCGTTATTTTTGCAATAAGAATAGCAAAGAAGTTTGAAGGATCTGAATATCTATATAGTAAGCAAAGAAAAAAAACACATAATTGTTCCGAAGAAAAAATATGTAATTTGCAATTAACAATTACATATTTTTTCTTAAAAACAACTGTGTGTTTTTTTACACCAATTGATTCCTGTTCTGACCGTCGAATTTTAATGAAATATGACGGTGGTGATAGCGGGTTCTTTGCTCATTTATTTAAAGATGTTTAACATATAGTACAAAAAAGAGTGATATCCCTAAAAAATTATCCTTTTAAAAAAAAAGGTAAAAAATGGTGCAAAGTCCGCGTAAAAAACAGTATATGTATTTGCAAAATAATGTATTATTAACTGTAAAAAACTACTGTATATCCTACAAAAATAATGATATCAAAAAGATTGCGCTAAGTGAAAATAAAAACTTATAAAAATACTTTAACCAAAAAAAGTTATACAAAATAGTTGTTTTAATTTCCTACAAATAATAGTAAAAAGTTGCGCCAACTGAATAAAAATTTTTACTATAATTTTTACTATACACATATTTCTTTTTTATTTTCAATATTAAAAGAAAAATGATATTAAATGAATTGTAATATATCTATTATAAAAAATCGTTGAAAATATGAACAATCATATACATTGCAATAATCATATGCATATATCCTGAAAAGTTTAATTAAAAAGAAAAGAAAATGATAATACAAAATATAAAATTAAAAATGATTAAAAAAATTAAAAATTAGAAATTAATAAAAAGAAATAAAAATTTATATAAAAATTAAAAATTAATACATATAAAAAAATTTTAGTTAAAAAACTTAGCGCTGCTATGATGAACAATGTGCTAATGAAATTAGCAGCGCTAAGTTTTTTAACTAAAATTTTTTTATATGTATTAATTTATAATTTTTATATACATTTTTATTTTTTTTATTAATTTCTAATTTTTAATTTTTTTAATTTTTTTAATAATTTTTAATTTTGTATTTTGTATTATCATTTTCTTTTTTTTTTTAATTAAACTTTTCAGGATATATGCATATGATTATTGCAATGCATATGATTGTTCATATTTTCAACGATTTTTTATAATAGATATATTACAATTCATTTAATATCATTTTTCTTTTAATATTGAAAATAAAAAAGAAATATGTCTATTTTATAGTAAAAATTTTTATTCAGTTGGCGCAACTTTTTAATATTATTTGTAGGAAATTAAAACAATTATTTTGTACAATTTTTTTTAGTTAAAATATTTTAAGTTTTTATTTTCAATTAGCGTAATTTTTGGATATCATTATTTTTCTAGGATATAATGTAGAAAATTAAAACAACTATTTTGTATAACTTTTTTTGGTTAAAGTATTTTTATAAGTTTTTATTTTCACTTCGCGCAATTTTTTTGATATCATTATTTTTGTAGGATATACAATACAGTAGTTTTTTACAGTTAATAATACACTTTTTTTTACAGTTAATAATACACTTTTTCGCAAATACATATACTGTTTTTTACGCGGACTTAGCACCTTTTTTACCTTTTTTTTTAAAAGAGTAATTTTTTAGGGATACATGAAATTACTCGGGAAGGTGACAATATATGTCAAGGTCAAGGTCATCGGCGTATAAGTCGCAATTGTCTAGTTTTACTAATGAAAGTCGTAGTGATAAAAATGAAAGATATAGTCCAATGATAAGTCTCTCTAATATCCAATCTGTCTAGGCACATCAACGAAATAAATTTAAACGTAACCGATAACGAGGTGCAGTCTGTAAGAAAGAAAGAGGACAAAGAGCAAGCACAATCAAGACATTTTATACCAAAGTTAACACGAAACTTATCTATCATTTAAAAAATTATTAAAATTATAGTTGACATAAATAACGATTCAGAGAAAACTATAACGCAATAGAGATACATACTGGCCTGTAAGCAAAAACCAGGTCGAGAAAGCCAAGCCAAAAATAATGAAAAGATGTGAAAGCGAGAGAGGTCAAGACTGGATGTGAGAGAAGAAAACAGTTGAGGAAAGGAGTAGGGAAGAAAATCAAAAAAGGAACGAAGAAAGGGAAAGGGGGGGAAGGAAATGGAAAGATAACGTGAAATTAGGAAGAAGATGGCAGAAATGCGGAAGGTTATGAAACAGGGAGACATTTATCAATGATAGGTAGATAAGAATCGTCCAACAAAGAGATATCACTTTGGATGTTTAAAGTATTTTTCTGTTGGCAAATATGCAACATCTCGGAAACTAGTCTTTTTTTGTAGGAAGGTTCTCGATCTAATATTGTCGTATCGTCTCAGTTGAAATTATATCCCAACAATATATGCATCGAAACTACTGAAAGATTATCAGACGATTTGTTAATATTCGAACGGTGTTCTTTTAGTCTGGTAATTAAACGACTACCCGTCTGCCCTACATATGATGCGTTATAATCATTACAGGCGATTTTATAAATAACGTTTATAAATAACGTTTGATTGATAAAATTTAGGATTTTAGATTTAATGGATCTTTGTGTAATTTAATGAACCCGTTCAATTTATTATTAATTGAAAATGCTAGTTTAAGACCATTATTGTGTAAAATCGTGTAAAACCTTCTAGGAATTCTCTTAATGAAAGGGATGACAAGAAAACGTGGATTATGGAATGGAGGGGAGGAGGAAGGTAAGCTATGGTTGCTATTAGAAATCAAAAATTTAAGTCTGCGGAAAATAATTCTATTTATAAAATGTATAGGATAGTCATTTTCAAGAAGGATGTTAATAATATATAGGAAAGGTTCTTTTATGAAATTTAGGATGGGAAAGATGGAAGGCTTTATCAACTAGGCCCATGACAATGCCAATTTTATGGGCAATAGGAATGTGGAAAAGGAAATTAAGAAATCTTTCCGAGAAAATAGGTTTGTGAAACCAATCGAATTCTATGCGATTTTCATTCACAATAAGAGATGTGTCTAAAAAATTGATAGTATTGTTGTTAGAAAATTCTATTGTGAATTATAATTTCTTATGAAGGAAATTGAACACTTTCAAAATGGAAGAGAAATGTAAAGAAGAAGCCGACAAAATAATATCAACATATCTGAAATAAAAAGAAGGAGTGATTGGGAGAAAGGAAATGACCTTGTCTTCTAAATCCTGCATAACAATATAGGAGGGAGCAGGGAGCCCATAAATGTGTCAAAAATCTGCTTATAAATAGTATCATTAAAACTAAAAAAAGTAGAATCAAGAATAAGTCGAAGAGCAACTAAAAATTCATTGTATGGAATATCAATCTTGGTGAAAAAATGCCATCTCTTTACTATACTTCCAATGATTAAATCATGGGGGACATTAGTGAAAAGATTAATTACGTCAAGTGAAATTAAATCAATATGATCATCTAAGTAAAAATTCTTAAGCTTATTAATCATTCATAACTATTCGAAATATGGCTATTCGGTTTCGGTAAATTATTGTACAAAATTTTGTAGAGATATGTAGCAAATGTTATAAAGGGCTATTAATAGAAGAGATAATAATGCGTAAAGGAAAATTATTTTTGTGGGTTTTTGGCAGACCATATGCATGGGGCGAAGTTCCATCGCTATGTATGAGACATTTCGCAGTGTTGGTAGAAATAAATTTATTTTTTCACCATCTGTTTAACAATTCCCTAAAATTACTAATAATTTTATTAGTAAGCTTAGAGATTGAATCCTTTTTAAGAATAAGTATTAGTGTCATTTAATAATTTGTTCATTTTCCTAAAGTAATTATCTCTATCTAACGCTCATGTTTCCCGTATCCGCTCTTGTGATAATTAAATCTGAATCTAAACTTCTAAATTAAAGTTTGATGATACAATCTGTAGAGTCTAAAACGCAAGTTTCAAGATCAATTTTGATATTAATTTTAAATGATTTACTTAATTTAAGTACAACTTCCGGCAATTTATTAATTAATGCAAATTAGTCAACGAAATTTATTATTGATTAATGAAAAAGTGCGATTTCATTAACATTAACAAACATATATGTATAAAACAATTCTCAGTCATACAATTAATGTAATACAAATAATATCATTAATTTCATCAAATATGTACGTAATATATAAATAAATAAAACTTACTCGAAGAATATTGAGGCTCAAATTAATTACTCCGAACAGTATTAATAACAAAAATGTTACCTCAAAATCGGATATTAAATATTGAGAAAACCTTTAAAAGAAGATGTTATTCATGCTTTACACATAGACATATTAACATATTAACATAGATACCTTATAAGGTAGTGGGGAGGGGGTGTCCTCCTGAGAGAAAAGGCTTGAATTACTTGGGTTGTCTGTCTTTTTTTGACACATACATAATGCAATTTCAAGTTATTAAAGTCATTCATATCGATAATACGTTCATTAGAAAAAGACACACAAGTAATTCATACTACCTTTTTCTGTCAAGAGGACACTCCAACTTCAGGCTTTATTGCTTCATAAGCAGTCTATGTTAATGTATGGCTATACATGTATTTCAATACTAACTTCATGGCTTTCCGATGAATATTTACGGCATAAATTATATCCTCCTAAACCAAATTCTTATTTTGTAGATTAGGACATTGTGACATTGTGACATTGTACAAATCTTCGTGCATTCTCGATTACCACACATTACCACACCACATTGCGGTAGATAGCATGGTGCGCTTTTTTTTATAGTGGTTTTTTCCATAGGCCTATTCCACTCTCAATTTGAAAATTATTCAAAATGCCATTACTATACGCTGAATGTATCTTAAATGTAAAAAATTGATGGTGAGAGTACCTTTACAAAAATTGATCTGTGGTTGAAAATCCCTCGATAAAATATATTGCACACGTTGATAATGATACGTTGATAAAATGCTTCAAGAATCCTTTCTTCATCTCGTACACGAAGGCGCACTGTTGGACTGCTTATCCCGATATTATGCACAACACCCAGTTTCACATAATTATTGCACAACACGTAAAATTGTACTTGGTTTTCGTGCACGCCCGGGAAATGATTCCATGTAAATTGCGGCCGTACGATAAGTATTTTCTCCCGTTAGTCCGCATGCCACAATCATATCCGTATATCCTGCAAAGTATACTTCATTTTCACTGTTAATTTACGCAAACACAAGATTTTTATTAAAACGTTTTAGCTCTCGTACGCTGTTACCAGACTGCACACGCCAGCAGCACGCTTCTTCTTCCTTTAATTTGAGTGGCCTCTAATTCCCAAGAGGAATATAAGATACTGGCCAAAAACTGGTATACGGTGCTACTGTCGAAGCCCTCGAAAGAAGGAGAAACTCAAAAATTAATTAAAACAAAAATCACGCGAAGAACGCACAGAAACACGTCCGCTCCCGTCCAAAGGCGGTAACGGACTCCCAGCAGTACGCAACTACATCTGACAGCTGAGCGGACATGTGAGTGTAAGCGTACGTGTGAGTTGGACGCCTGCGCACTATAATTACACTCACATGTCCATTCAGCTGTAGTTGCATGCTGCTGGCGTATGCAACCTGGCAACAGCGTGCGAGAGCTAAGACGATCTTAGTAAAAATCATGTGTTCGCGCAGTTAATTACCAGTGAAAATGAAGTATACTCCGCAGGAATATACGATATGACATGATTGTGGCATACGGGCTAGCGGGAGAAAATACTCATCGCGCGGCCGTAATTTATCGCGCGGAATAATTTCCCGGGCGTGCACAAAAACTAAGTGGACGTACAATTTTACGTATTGTGCAATAATTATGTGAAACTGGGTGTCGTGCATAATATCGGGATAACCGGTCCAGCAGTGCGCCTTCGTATACGAGGTGAAGAAATGATTCTTGAAGCATTTTATCAACGTATCATTATCAACGTGTGCAATATATTTTATCGAGGGATTTTCAACCACGGATCAATTTTTGAGAAGGTAATACATTTGCTCTCACCATCATTTTTTTACATTTACGATACATTCAGCGTATAGTAACGGCATTTTGAATAATTTTCAAATTGAGAAATAGGATTATGGAGGAAAAAACCATAAAAGGAGTGCATCATGCTATCTACCGCAAGGTGGAAATGATAGCGCATCATTTTTTTGCAACTAAAAGGACGGGTCATTTTTCGGCGCGATATTGTGATATATCGTAAACCATCATCATGTCTCGGAAAGCGATCTGCCCATCGCTTCACCGCGCTCCTAGTATCAGATTACAGTGGGACGACTCTCGTCGCCGCACGCTTCTACTCACGCAGATTGGCCGATCTTCTTTATTTAATTTTTCGTTAATTATTGTGAAAATCACAAAATAATACAGGTCCTTCCTTCTTAATGTGTGCCAATCTACCTCCTCACTTCGTGACTGTCAATAATTTCCTGACACCCTATATACAGGGAGATCCCGAAAAACCTTCCGTCTTTAAAATGACGTATTCCTGATACTATTCTAAGACAATTTTTTCTTTACCAAAATTTGATTTGAAGCGTAGTTTTTGAATTATAAGCAAAAATAGTTAGGAAATCATGCGTCGGGTACAGGAGGCAGGCAGGGGCGGCCCGACGCGCCGCGAGCGCGGGCGCAGCTGACCGACAGGCGATTACCACTGCATGAGTCACTAACTATTTTATCTTATAACATAAAATTATGCTTGAAATAAAATTTTGGTAAAGAAGAAAATGTCTTAGAATTACATCAGGAATACGTGTTCCTTAAAATAATGTTAATTATTAAAAGTTATTCCGGATCGCCGACCGTCGAACGTTGTAATCAGCTGATTGCTACACGCGATGTGTGTATGGCGGAGTGTGTGCGTAAAAGAGAGAGAGAGAGAGAGAGAGAGAGAGAGAGAGAGAGATTGCTCACTCACCTTGTAGCAGCGTAGCGAATCTTTATGCTACGTATTGTTGTAACTGCTGCACGATTATCAGATCGCTGCACCGCTGATGTTAGAGATGCGCGACACATCGAAACTTTCTCACTTCGAAACACTTTTACACTCGATTAACACAGATTACGCGATAACGAGTTTATTATTCTGTTTATTACTCACTCGATTTACATCGTTTTATCGAGACTAAAAATTACTTTAAAAGAAACGCGAGAGAACACATGACTCGACGCGAAGCGACGGACCGCGGAGACTGCGCGACCACGAGGGTTATGTGTTGCCAGAAACGCGACACGCGACATCTAACAATAAACGACTTGCACGACTGACGCGTGATTGACGCGAGATAAGACGAACAATCGGCTAAAACTTTCTCATTGCGAATGCGGTAGAAAACATGAAACGTATAAAACATGAAACGTACTTAAAATAATTAATTATTTATTATAAATAATAACTATTTTTAATCATAATAAATAATTATTATTTTAAAAAGCATGTGTTATGCGTTATTACATTTTCGAAACTATTGCATTCACGATGCGAAGATTTCAGTCAATCGCAGGAATAATGTAATTAACAAATTACATTTGGGAAAATTTATTTTTATTCTGCTCACAATAAAATGTTCCAACGTGAAAATGTATTGGTCGCTCTGAAAAGAGCGGATTGATTAAAAAAAATTTTAGAGCAGATGCTCAAAATGCCCGCCATCCATCCTAACGCAAGCTCTCATGCGTTTTAATAAATTTCTTTCGACGTTTTCCATTATTTCTTCGTCGATATTCCAAATAGCGAATCGTAATCTTGTCTCTAGATCTTCGATATTTTCGGGAAGCGTTTTATAAATGATTTCCTTACAGTATCCCCATAAGAAAAAATCTAGAGGGTTGAGATCCGGAGATCTTGCGGGCCAACGTATCGGGCCGTATCGACCCATCCAGCGTCCAGGAAAATTCTCGTTCAAAAAATTTGTAACAATTCTGGCGTTGTGTGGCCCAGCACCGTCTTGTTGAAAGATAATATTATTTCTTTCAAATAATGGCACATCTTCCAGGAAATGTGGTAGATTTTCTGTTAAAAAATCGACGTAGGTTCTTCCAGTTAAAATGTCTGGAAGAATAACCGGACCAAGTATTTCAGTGCCCATTATTCCAGCCCATACATTAATCTTCCAACGAGTTTGAAAATTTCGTAATCGCGTGACTCTCGGATTTTCTTCGCTCCAAAAGTGCATATTATGCACATTAAAAATTCCTTCTTGTGTGAATAGCGATTCATCGCTGAATATCACACGAGAGGAATATCTTGGATCTTGATCGACGTTTCGCAAAAAATTTTCGCAAAACGTTCGTCTTGCAGGGTAATCTGCTGGTCGTAAATGCTGCACGCGTGTATAATGAAACGCGTGCAACTTTTCTTCTTTTAATATTCTTTGTACGGTTGTATACGATAAATCATGTTCTCGAGCGACTACCCGAATACTTGTTTCGGGATTATCCTCGAAAGTACGTAGAACTCTTTCTGTATTCCGTACATTTCTAACGCTGCGATTTCTCCCAGCGTCATGTTTGTTCGGCAGGACACTGCCAGTATCGTATAATCTTTGAGCTGCTCCAAGTATGACATGACCCGATGGATGTCTTCGGTTTGGATATAATTCGGCGTATCTTCTTGCAGCAGGATTCTGCTGCCCGTGACACTCGCCAAGTGCCATCAGCATGTCGTAGTATTCTTGATTTGTGTACGCTGCCATATCTTCTTCGCGCTTATTGATATCGCTTATTGAGATCGCTGATAATCGCAAGCTTATTGATTGCATTATCGATCGTGCGTTTAATTTATACGATCTTCGCTGGGGGTCTGCGTCCCTCCTCGCCTCCCGCGACCAATCGCTAATAAGCGTGCGCGACATTCGCGATTGGTCGCGGGAGGCGAGGAGGGGCGCAGACCCCCAGCGAAGATCGTATAAATTAAACGCACGATCGATAATGCAATCAATAAGCTTGCGATTATCAGCGATCTCAATAAGCGATATCAATAAGCGCGAAGAAGATATGGCAGCGTACACAAATCAAGAATACTACGACATGCTGATGGCACTTGGCGAGTGTCACGGGCAGCAGAATCCTGCTGCAAGAAGATACGCCGAATTATATCCAAACCGAAGACATCCATCGGGTCATGTCATACTTGGAGCAGCTCAAAGATTATACGATACTGGCAGTGTCCTGCCGAACAAACATGACGCTGGGAGAAATCGCAGCGTTAGAAATGTACGGAATACAGAAAGAGTTCTACGTACTTTCGAGGATAATCCCGAAACAAGTATTCGGGTAGTCGCTCGAGAACATGATTTATCGTATACAACCGTACAAAGAATATTAAAAGAAGAAAAGTTGCACGCGTTTCATTATACACGCGTGCAGCATTTACGACCAGCAGATTACCCTGCAAGACGAACGTTTTGCGAAAATTTTTTGCGAAACGTCGATCAAGATCCAAGATATTCCTCTCGTGTGATATTCAGCGATGAATCGCTATTCACACAAGAAGGAATTTTTAATGTGCATAATATGCACTTTTGGAGCGAAGAAAATCCGAGAGTCACGCGATTACGAAATTTTCAAACTCGTTGGAAGATTAATGTATGGGCTGGAATAATGGGCACTGAAATACTTGGTCCGGTTATTCTTCCAGACATTTTAACTGGAAGAACCTACGTCGATTTTTTAACAGAAAATCTACCACATTTCCTGGAAGATGTGCCATTATTTGAAAGAAATAATATTATCTTTCAACAAGACGGTGCTGGGCCACACAACGCCAGAATTGTTACAAATTTTTTGAACGAGAATTTTCCTGGACGCTGGATGGGTCGATACGGCCCGATACGTTGGCCCGCAAGATCTCCGGATCTCAACCCTCTAGATTTTTTCTTATGGGGATACTGTAAGGAAATCATTTATAAAACGCTTCCCGAAAATATCGAAGATCTAGAGACAAGATTACGATTCGCTATTTGGAATATCGACGAAGAAATAATGGAAAACGTCGAAAGAAATTTATTAAAACGCATGAGAGCTTGCGTTAGGATGGATGGCGGGCATTTTGAGCATCTGCTCTAAAATTTTTTTTAATCAATCCGCTCTTTTCAGAGCGACCAATACATTTTCACGTTGGAACATTTTATTGTGAGCAGAATAAAAATAAATTTTCCCAAATGTAATTTGTTAATTACATTATTCCTGCGATTGACTGAAATCTTCGCATCGTGAATGCAATAGTTTCGAAAATGTAATAACGCATAACACATGCTTTTTAAAATAATAATTATTTATTATGATTAAAAATAGTTATTATTTATAATAAATAATTAATTATTTTAAGTACGTTTCATGTTTTATACGTTTCATGTTTTCTACCGCATTCGCAATGAGAAAGTTTTAGCCGATTGTTCGTCTTATCTCGCGTCAATCACGCGTCAGTCGTGCAAGTCGTTTATTGTTAGATGTCGCGTGTCGCGTTTCTGGCAACACATAACCCTCGTGGTCGCGCAGTCTCCGCGGTCCGTCGCTTCGCGTCGAGTCATGTGTTCTCTCGCGTTTCTTTTAAAGTAATTTTTAGTCTCGATAAAACGATGTAAATCGAGTGAGTAATAAACAGAATAATAAACTCGTTATCGCGTAATCTGTGTTAATCGAGTGTAAAAGTGTTTCGAAGTGAGAAAGTTTCGATGTGTCGCGCATCTCTAACATCAGCGGTGCAGCGATCTGATAATCGTGCAGCAGTTACAACAATACGTAGCATAAAGATTCGCTACGCTGCTACAAGGTGAGTGAGCAATCTCTCTCTCTCTCTCTCTCTCTCTCTCTCTCTCTCTCTCTCTCTCTTTTACGCACACACTCCGCCATACACACATCGCGTGTAGCAATCAGCTGATTACAACGTTCGACGGTCGGCGATCCGGAATAACTTTTAATAATTAACATTATTTTAAGGAACACGTATTCCTGATGTAATTCTAAGACATTTTCTTCTTTACCAAAATTTTATTTCAAGCATAATTTTATGTTATAAGATAAAATAGTTAGTGACTCATGCAGTGGTAATCGCCTGTCGGTCAGCTGTGCCCGCGCTCGCGGCGCGTCGGGCCGCCCCTGCCTGCCTCCTGTACCCGACGCATGATTTACTAACTATTTTTGCTTATAATTCAAAAACTACGCTTCAAATCAAATTTTGGTAAAGAAAAAATTGTCTTAGAATAGTATCAGGAATACGTCATTTTAAAGACGGAAGGTTTTTCGGGATCTCCCTGTATATACATATATATATATATATATATATATATATATAGTGACACATATATATATATATATATATATATATATATATATATATATTATATATATATTTTATATATATATTATATATATATATATATATATATATATATATATATTGCCGTCACGACGGACGTTCACCCGCCAAAAAGACCGTGGGGCGCAAGCCGAGCGGCCGCACCGGTCGAGAAATCGAGAGCCCCGCCGAGATTTTCAGAGAGGCGAACGCGTTGTTTGTAATCAAAAACATTGTTATTAATCATATTTGTCTAAATTATATGGTTTCGGGTGCAATAAATCATCGCCGGTGATACCGAAGAATAACCTGGAAGCCTACAAGAAAAGCAACCTTGCCGAATCATCAACATTGGCAGTGGAAAACAAGGATCGGCGATACTCGCTCAGCCTCGCACGACTTCGGTCCATCGGCCCAGCATCCCAGGGCCGGCCGGCTACGACGGGCGCCGAAAACACCCCGCGATGAGTCTAGGCCTCGTCTGAAGAAATCCGGGAAACCACTACCCTCCACTGGAGTGGGACGGAGGCAGCAAAAATCGGCCCCGACAGGAGAATTCCCGACCACTTTGCGTTAAAAACACGCGCAGGAACAGCGGACCGTCGAAGGCGCGGGACCGCGGGCGCGCGATGCGCCCTTGCGCTGCGCTCGAAAATCCGAGCGCGCCAGGACGGGCCTAGCACCCCTCGCGATGGGGTAAGGGATAGATCTCTGGGAATAAATATCACGATTCCGAGAAAGCGACAGCTTTTGTTCTTCGAGGTTTCCTGATATATCAGATCGAGAGTATCGCGGACGCTCGGCACGTGAGACGATGAATTGGAGAAAACGACACGGCAAGTTCATCGGTGAGGTCACCCGGCTATTTTCGTGTAAAATTACCGAAATTTGTATGTCGTCCACCGATACGGCTCGCGGGTTGATCCCTCTGGCCGGTCGCGATTAGTGTTTCGTTACGAAAAATTGGCGGTAGTGTGAAGAATTTGAGTGCGACCATAGCCAAGGGGCGACAAGGAACCGTCGATCGGTCTCACCCAATATATTCGTTCGCCTCTCCGTCATTCGTGTGACGCGCGTTGGTGTCTGCGTGTAGAATTTTTAAATCGAGGCTATCGCCGGTCGGAGTGTGCGACTCGATCGAGAGTGCTGTCGACCATCCACCGAAAGTGAAAGTTCCCCGACCGCTTTGGCTGCCAATTTTTGAGAGCGTGAGCGTATTCACCCCCGCAGAGGGCCGAGCCTGGACCCACTGGTGAGTACCTTGGAAATTGCTGCAGCGGGCCGGAAATTACACGGTCAAAGGAGGCCTCGATTCTCGACCATCACTCTCCGTGCGTCCCGTTTTGCGACTCGCAGTCCGCCGTCCGCGGACGTGCGAACAATCGGCTGTCGGAAGCGCAAGCTGTCGACACCCGCCGTGCCGTGCGTGCACCGGCGGGAGCGTCTTATCATTTCGATACACGAATTCTGCGTTATGACTGACCAGATTATATTGCCGTTCTTTCAGTTACATCGTCTTGGCGTTATTTCTGTTAACTGCAATTAAAAATAAAGTATTACGTGTTCATTTCCGTTTTCGATAATTATAAGATCTTGTATTTCTTTCTGTTCTCCGTACTCGCAATAGCGCGCGCCTCGTTCTGTTCTCCGAAATCGTAATCGCTCGCGCACTTCTTTCCGTTCTCCGTAATTGCAAGAGCTCGCGCACTTCTTTCGGTTCTCCGTAACTGTAATGTTCGGTGCACTTCTCTCTGTTCCCTGTAACGATAACATTTTGCGTATTTTTTTTAGTTCTCCGTGATTATAACGTTTTGCGTACTTGAGTCTGTTCTCCGTAACGATAAAGTTTTGCGCATTCGAGTCTGTTTACTGTAATTGTAAAATCATATGTGCTTAACTCTGTTTTTCGTCATTATAAAGTCTTAGCGCTTTCTTTTCGATTGGTTATCTCAAGTGAACATTTGTTGTGAATCACGTCTTATTATTCATGTCATTTTTGATTGGATTATATATTTCGTTTGCTCATCTTTAACCGAATTTATTGTGAACCTCGTTTTCAATCTGATTTGTCATTCAATTTGGTTTTTATATTTTTCTATCATCTATTATTTTTCTATTAATAAATCTGTTACATTGCCTTGTTAAACTCGCGTAACTTATTTGAATGTTAGTCCCCGTGGTCATCGATATCCGTTTTTGTGTCTGTCGCATATCGAATTAGTGAAATCTCGCATAATCAATTGGCTCGCTCTAAAACTCCTCCCCTCTACCGTTAGGCGAGCTAGTCAGCCCGCGGCGAGGCAGGCTATCATTTTTCGCACTTTTTGAAGTTTCGTGGAAAACTGATGCGTGAAAGACCGCATCTGGCGCCCAACCTATCGAGATATCGAAACTGCCTCCATCGCGGTCCACGCGAGCACCCTTCATCCCTGTCCCTCCGAGCGCGGAAATATTGGGTTGGGGAAAAAGTTTCTTCGTATTTTATTGCAAAAATGAAACAAATTTTATTCATATTTGAAATGAAGCTTATGAAATTAAATATGTGCCGTTTTGTTCGACCACCTTTTGCCATCTTTGAGGTAAAACCATAATCCCGTCACTGTAGAACTTGTGTCATTTCTGGGCGAAAAACTGTGACAAGTGATTTTCACAGGCCTCTCTTGAAGCCAACTTCGTACCATTAAGAGAGTTCTGTAGAGATCGAAATAAATGGTAGTCTGATGGTGCAAGGTCAGGACTATAAGGTGGGTGCATCAAAACTTCCCAGCCAAGTTCTCTTAATTTTTGACGAGTCGCTATAGATGCATGAGGTCTCGCGTTGTCGTGATGAAAGACGACGCCTTTCCTATTGATCAATTCTGGTCGCATTTTCTCAATTGCCTGGCGTAATCTTTCCAGTTGTTGACAGTAAAGGTTAGAATCAATTGTTTGACCGGACGGCAGCAGCTAGTGAACGATTCCTTTGTAATTCCACCACACACTCAGCATCACTTTTCTTGGCGTCAATTTTGGCTTTGCCACAGTTTGCGGAACTTCATTTCGCTTTGTCCACGATCTTTTTCGTACATTATTGTCATACGTGATCCATTTTTCATCGCCTATTATGAGCCGTTTCAAAAATGGTTCGATGTCGTTTCGTTTTAACAATGATTCGCAGATAGAAAATCGATCCATTAAATTTTTGACTGTTAAATCATGTGGCACCCAAACATCGAGCTTTTTTTTGTATCCAGCTTTCTGCAAATGGTTTAAAACTGTTTTGTGGTCGATGTTCAGTTGCTTACCGATTTCGTGACTGCTAATATGCCGGTCTTGTTCAATTATTTCCATAATTTCATCGACTTTTTCAGTGATCGGTCGACCAGAGCGAGGTGTATCTTTGACGTTAAAATTTCCAGATTGAAAACGCTTGAACCAGCTTTGTGCAACACGTATTGATACAGCATCATGTCCATAAACATCACAAATTTTTTTAGCTGCCTGAGTTGCATTCTTCCCTTTTTTAAAATAAAATTTAAAAATGTATCGAATTTCTTCTTTCTCTTCACTCATTTTCAAGATGCAATAACTTTTAACTGAATAGATAAATATCACTACTTTTTTGCTACTTTTTCTTTATGATATGTCACCTTTCAAACGCACACAAAGTATTGACAGATTCGATTAATATTATCAAGATTATGCGATTCTAATTCCATCTGCCGGAAAATACGAAGAAACTTTTTCCCCAACCCAATATATGTCTATGTAAAATAGGCATAAACTTAGCCCATTCTACGATAAATGGAACAAAGTTAAATAAGAGGGAATATATGGGATCAAGACGGGGATGTCAATACACCTTTCACTTGTATAGCTACACGTATAACAGTAATGGGGATTATTATGAATCTACATTTGATGTAAATATATAGATATGATCTCCATTACTGTTATACGTGTAGCTATACTATTGTAAGGTGTATTCACATCTCTGAATTACAAGTGAATAGGAGGAAGTAAAAGGGAATAAGAAAGCTTTCTACTTCCAAAACGCAAACAACTTGCATAGTGAAACGCGCGCAAGCATTGAAATGATTGAGTACCGATGAAACTATTAAGTACCGATTACCAATAGTGAGTGGAACGCGGTTTGTGGTTGACATTCAAACAACATTACACTAATGACAGGACCCTTAGGTCAACGTAAGTCCTAGTACAATTCTAATATTCTCTTGGAATTGTGCTGATGTCTGCACATGTCTGTCAAAGTCAGCATAACTAATATTTCGTTCCTATTTATGTCAGCATATGTTATCACTTACTAAGAAAACTATTTATGAATAGAAACAAATATATATACATGTATCGTGAGTTTTTTCCGTGTTTCAATACCGGAACATAGTCAAAATTGCGTTAGAAACATTAAATTTTTTTTTTTCGAGATTATGTTGACCCTAAATCGTTTTCAAAAAAAATTCTATTCAAATAGTATAACTTCTAGAGTACTCATGAATTTTTTAAACTTTTTTCGATGATCAGAAAATGATAAAAACAAATAACTGTTTGGGGAATGATGCCTTAACGTCGAAAAATCGACGATTTATTGGTTTTTATTATTTTTCGACATGGCGCACCACTAGAAAAAATCTGAAAAAATACATTTTCGACGTATTTTTTTCCGTTCTACAAGAGAAAAAAAGAATTCTGACCGTTCCAAAACTGGAAGCTGGTCAAAATCGCGTTTAAAATATTAAATAATTTTTTTCGAGATTATGTTGGACTCCAATTTTTTCCAAAAAAATTTCACAAAAAAGTAATCAAAAGATATATACTCATGAATTTTTTCAGATTTTTCCGATGATTAGAACGCGAGAAAAAAAATAAAACGCAAAAAACGATGTTTTTAGGCCCTATAAGGCCCAAAAAAATTTTTGGGACCTAGGACCTGGTTGACCCTTCATTTTGAGGCCCAAGAAAGACATTTTTACCAAAAAAAAAAAAAAAAAAAAATTGAGGGCATTTCACCATTGTTAACCGAGGGTACCCTTTGTCGTGTGTAATCGCCGTCCAGACTTGATGAAAATTTGCTTAACCGTCCAGTAGTATGTCTTACATTTTCTACTATTGTTATTTTTTGTATTGGATAGATTGAGTCTTCGCTTTCGATTTCCTATAGTAGCGTCAATTCCTGCGCGCAGGGGTGCGCGGATTCGCGGCCAATCATGCCGCGACACGCGAGGTATCCTTACGCCTCGCGACAACGCTGTATCGGGGGCCGTAACGGCCCCGAATTATTCAAAATCTTGCGGTCGACAATCCGGCTATCAGCCGTCCTTTTTAAGCCGATCATCTATCCTCCACCCTTAGAGGGTAGCGCCGCTCGAGCTCTTATCCTCCCTCAATTGAAGGGGTTAATTCCATCAGTCTCGTCGTCCTGCTCCCCGGGCGCTATTTCCTCCGGTAGCACGCAGGCTGAGAGCGCCGAGTCTTCCGTCGCAAAAATTTCTCTTGTTCTTCCTGGCTGTTAGCTCCGTATGGTCTCCGGCGGGTTGCCCGACATACAATGTGATACAAAATAAAACAAAAAAATAGTTAATAATGGCGCGAAATACAGCAATGGTTTGTCTCTCTGAAGGTTTCGATACGGCTCTCGTAATCCTTCTCTAGCGCGGCCTCAGGCTCGCGCCCCGTGAAGATTTCCGGGGCGGATAGACGCGCATCGGGACAATGTCACAATATATATGTGTATGTGTGTGTTTATAAATATTACATGGTTTAACATGGTTTAATTTTTTGTATGAAAAAATATATAATATAAGAAGTTGTAAAAGACAAACATTCAACGCTGTGGGTCATATCGATATATCGAGAAGTAAGCAGCGTCGCGGTTGCCTTCGTTGTCAGTTTGGTAGGAAGAAGACAGAAAACTGTATTCTGTCTTCTTTTACTATCCAAAACTAGCCGAGGCGCCGACGTAGGCTCACATGAATGCTTACGGCGTAAGCCTTACGCTCACATGTCCGTTATTCCCTCCACTACATTTTGCATGTTGCTTGCGACTTGAATCTGGCAACTCTGGTTTCCGTTGAGCAACAAGATGTACGTCATACATTAATACAAAATAATAACAAAATACAATTCTATTAAAATAAATTTAAATATTATTTAATTACAATTATTTTTTAAATAAATTTTTTTAAATAAAAAAGCGTACATATTGGCCAAGAGTGGAAAAATTTAGATAAAAATTGAGATTAAAATATGTAAAATTTGTTTTTATATATGTTATATTCTTTTTTTTAAACAACATATAAACTTTTACACAAAAAATTAATAGGAAAATATTATGTGTGATAATAAGTATCCCACATGTTGCCGTCAATTCGTCAGCTCGAGATTTCATGGATCCAATGAATACAATAGACCTTCTCAAAAGAAAAGGAGATAGAAGTTAATCTATCCATCTTTCTCTGTCAAAGGTAACCGAAAGTAACCGAAAGTAGTCGAACGTCGAGCGTACACGGATGGAAGCTTATGCCTTATTGCGCGAAAGTGGTGGGGATACAAATCGTGCCATCGTTCGACGCAGCGTACGCAATCTAGTAGCCTTGGTGTGCGTATGACGTCGACCATTCACATATACATACCGAGACATAATTCCTGGTGAGTGTACAAATGCACACATACACGTACATGCACACACATACATGGTCTATCAGTCATGGAGGGATTCGACTTATGATGTGATGACTATGGCTGCGTTCCGTTTCACGCATAGAACGCATCGTTCGCATCACCAATGCTTGGCGCATAGACTGCGTTTCGTTTCATTATGCGCGCAATGCATGCTTTGAAACGGAACGACGTTAAACACATTAAATGCGAAATCAAAATGGACTCCGATAAAATAAATACGACAATAAACTGCGCTGTTAATATTATAACAACGTTTTTAATTGATGAAGATAGTGACAGTAGTGAATCATCAAATAGCAGTTGTGATGATTACAGTGACGATGAAGAATATGACAGTCCGAACTATGAATTGGAAATTTTATATTCCATTCTAATGATAGGTGAAACACGTGGCGAAACAATTTTTAAAGAAAAAATAACAGATTTCGTGGAAAGAGTTATTCCTGGATATACGAGGAGTGTATTCAAAGAACATTTTCGGTAAGTGCGAATATTTTCACATGTATATTTTCTTTCAGCTTGATTGCATGATGTTTCAAAATATTTATAAAAACCCAAGCAAGACAGTATAGTTTAATAAACGTTTATTGAACGTCAATAAACGTTTGTTAACGTTTATTAAACTAATTGCGTGTTGCTTGGAAAGTCTGTACATATATACTTATATTTTTCATATTCAATTTTTGTTTATTAATAAAGCAATGTCAAGAAATTACAGCAGATATATTTTACAGAATGTTTCCGGAAACATTTGAAATAGTATTGCAAATAATCGGGCCAGGATTAAGAGCCATAAATGCATTACCTGGAAGAAAACCAATCTCTCCCGAAAAACAACTTCTCATTGCAATTTGGTTCATGTCTACTCCTGACTCTTATAGGTATGTATCTCATACATTAAAATATTATTACTATAAATGTAAAAAAGAAACCTCTATATTATTAATTATTTTATAATAACAATTTTATTTACATTATATTATTGTTTTCAGGTCTGTATCGACGAAATTTGGAGTTGGAAAAGCAACTACATTCCGTGCGTTACGACGAGTAACGTATGCTCTACACTGTATTGCTCCTCAATTCATTAAATGGCCCAAAGATGCAGTTGCCAGAAAAATAATGAATGAATTTGAACAAGTTTGTGGTTTTCCAAAAGTGATAGGTGCCGTTGATGGAACTCACATTAAGATTCGTGCTCCGAAAGAAGATTCAGATTCCTACATAAATAGGAAAGGGTTTCATTCGATAAATACAAGTTATTTGTGATTCGAAAGGATTATTTACCCATTGTTATGCCGGACATGTGGGATCGGTCCACGATGCAAGAGTTTTTCGAAATTCACCAGTGGCAGATTTTCTAAACTTACCTCAAATCTATTTTCATGACAATTCGCACATTATTGGAGATGCTGCGTACGGTATCCATCCACAAATTATGGTACCTTTCAGGGATAATGGCCACCTGACGAATGCTCAAAAAAATTTTAACTATTGCTTGTCATCTACGCGAATGGCAATTGAACGAGCAATAGGTCATCTAAAAGTTCGTTTTAGAATTCTCTTAGACTGTTTACCTTTAACAGATGTCAAAAAAATTCCAGAATTTATTCTGGCCTGTTGTGTATTGCATAACATTTGTATTTTGCAAAATGATATGATCGAACTGATGGGTATATGTATAAATGAAGAAGAAGCAAGACCCATTTTACATGATAACGCAATTGAACTAGGAAATGCTAAAAGAATTGAAATTATGAATGCTTTACTAAGGAGAATATAATATTTAAGACTATGTAATATTTGTCATTATGTAAATAAAAATATAAAAATATGTATTATAAAATAAAAATATGTATATATATTAAGTAATAAAAACAATTGAATCGTCTATTTTGCTCATCTATTATTTTATTATGAATCGGTACATGTATCTTTGGTATAAAATTGGAAATATAAATAAATGTCAAGTTTTTACTTAGCATTTATTTATATTTTTATACTTGTTAGATTAACGTAGCAGTTAAAACGTAACTTTACTCCATTTAGAAAGTACTCAATATATAATATGTAAAAATAAAAATTACATTAAACTAAAATTATTTTATAATTATTAATATGAAGATATAAGAGTACTAAATAACACTTACATATAAGATTTATATATAAAACAAATTTCAAATATATTAGAAGGATATCGTGTTATTCTTATAAAAAACATTGTCTTTTGAAAGTTGCAAGAATACTTCCAATTGTCAGATTTGTTGCAAATTTTTAGTTTTACTTAAAAATTTTAAAACTAATTCCGAAATTTCTGAATAAAACTAAAAATTTTTTGTAAAACGGCCAATTGGCAGTATTTTCAAAATTCCAAAATATTTTTTTTTACAAAAATATATAACAAAAAATAATATCACAAATTGTTACTAATTAGTTGCATTAATATCACTTATATTATATCACTTGTACGTATTATATCACTTGTACGTATTATGCTTAATACCCGTATTTCTTACATCTTCGTTAAACAGAACCGTCATTAATTTAAATGTACGTAATATGAAGTAGTAGAATAAAAGATATTTTAATTGATAGATTGCAGACTCGCTAAGCAGTATTAAAAATAATTATGATGTTTCTATATTTATCTATATATAATAACTCAAAAATATTTATATTTATATACATAATTTTGAGTATTATAGACTTTAACATTATATTTTTCTTGGTAAAGCATTTATAAATTTCAATTCTTTTAGCATTTTCTATTTTAATTGTGTTATCAAGTAAAATGGGTCTTGCTTCTTCTTCATTTAAACATACATCAGTTTGGTTATATCACTTTGCAAAATACAAATGTTATGCAATACACAACAGACCAAAATAAATTCTGGAATTATTCTGACATTTGTTAAAGGTAAACAGTCTAAGAAAATTCTAAAATAAACTTTTAGATAATCTATTCCCCGTTCAATTGCCATTCGCGTAGATGACAAAAACAATAGTTAAAATTTTTGAGCATTTGTCAGATGGCCCATTTCTGTTACGGCGTTGTTTCAGCGATGTTGATAAGAATTGTATTCTATATTCTAATTTATATGTGACTAAACTAGTTTGTAAAGCTTGTATTAGACTATGCATTAAAGATTGAAATTTGTGTAATCAAAACAAAAAGAACTAAAATTTCGTTCTCCGGATTGGTTCATTTAAATTTTCAATCATTTAGTGCTTAGTCTGATACGGGCTTTACAAACTAGCTCATTGTCACTCACAAAATAGAATATAGAATATATCGCTGAAACAACGCCGTAACGGAAATAATATTTTTGAGTTATTTATAGATACATCAAATATAGAAACATCGTAATTATTTTTGCTTTTCAACTAAAGCTTTCATTATTTCAATTAACAATTTTTGGACCTCCATTTTATCTTCATGAATCTTCTTTCGTTCTTCTTTACGCTCTGCATACCGCTGTTCTTTCAACTTCTCACGTTCTTTTCTCTCTTCTTCCTTTTTGGCCATTGCTTCTATCTTGTCTTATATTATCAATAAAAGTCTCCAGAACAGTCTCAACTCTCCGCTTTTTGCATGGATCTGAAATAGAAATTAATTACTAAGTAAATATGTACAAATTATAAAGAATCAAAATCTCAGAGGCCTATTCTGTAACGGTTACCAATAACTGTAAGCTCTGTAATCGCTGTGCATGTTTTTTAATATATATAAAAAAATATGCGCAATGATTATATACAGAGCTTACAGTTATTGTTCCCTGTTATAGCATAGGCCTCTTATATTGATTTATTATTACTTACTAGATGGCAATGAAGGTGATTCTGTTGCTGCTGATTCTGTTGCTGCTGATTCTATCACATTTATTGGTTTAGATGGACCTTCGCTGGATGCAATAGCAGGTGGCTTTATAAAAGCTTTTTTTCCAAAAATTGAATCCATGACCTTCAGAATGTATTTATTATAAAAATTAAAAATTACATTTATTGAGACATCAAGTAATATATGTCATTTACGTAGAAAATTATTTAAAACATTCATAGAGTTTACAAATAAAATCCTTTATTAGTCGAAGAATCATTTTCTTCGGAATCAGAATTCGGAATCTGAGATAATACTGTCGGCTGACTGATTGTTGAACAACTTGCCAAACTAGAATTATTCTGTTTATTTAATTCTTTGTTTACTAGTGATTGCAGCAACTTTTGATCTACAACAAACAATATTGAAAATATAATTTATATTCATACCCAATAATAAAATAAATGTAAAAATAATCCTTTATGAAAAAATATTTTTCAGAAGTTGCAAAAATCATATATAACCTAAAAACATATCCGATTGAAATATTACCTGTTTGAACTTTATTAATTACTTCCTGCGTAAGGAATAATGTGATGACACTCTGCGTTTGTTCAACGAAGACTGGGAATTCGAATAATATAGGATCTTCCATATTTTCACATTAACACTTTTGTAAAACTATAAACTTTTCACAATTCCGCTATCAACCGCCATATACAATTACGTTATCACATAGAACGCATAAACTGCCTCAGCTCAGACTTGACGTAGCTGATGCGTGCATTATGCGCTGTAGGTGGTGGGGATCTAGGGAATCTTGAGCGCTGTTGATGCGCGCATTGAGTGAAACGGACCGTTTTCTATGTAATCCGTGTACATAATGCGCGAAACGGAACGCAGCCTATATGACGATACGTACGATTTTGGAAGTTTTTTATTTGTCGTGATAGCTTCATTTTATTTGTTAATAACCTGTTTATTCGTTATGTTGTATTATTTATATTAATGGATACAAATCCCTTGATTTATTATTTATATGAATCCTCTTTACAGGGATCGTAAAATCCATTTGGATCTCATATTTTTCCTTATTGTTAGCGTAAGTACTTCTTATAAGTAATAATACAGTTTAAAACGACTAAAAGAAGATGATAAATTTAATTCGTAATACAAAACAAATTTTACTTTTTACATTTATATGACAAATGGAGCACAAAATATGTTTTTCGCTGCGACGCCGTTGTCCGCCTCGAGGAAGTAGCGTGCAAGTTTCCGCCGGAACGTTAATTAGCTTAAAAGTTATTAGAACGGTATCTTTCAAAATACAGTATCGTACGGTATCTTATATATCTTCTGAAAGGAGAGCGAAATTGGGCGCCAGTAGCGCGATTCTGTAATTCGTTATTCAGTCGTTACGTGGTCATAACGACAGTTTTTGTTTCGTTAACGAGATATCATTATATGATAAACGTGATTCTGTAAACTAATGTTAACAATTTTCGTCGCTATTGATACCGAAAAACGTCGGTAAGTTTTCGTTATGCAACGTTATCATAGCGAGAAGTCCATTACCCCTCGCTATTGTATAACGACAATTGTCATAAGTAATTAGAAACGTTTAGATATTATATAATATTGTATTATATAATACATGTGCATAAAAGTATTCATACAATCACTACTTGAACTTATTGATAATTGTACCATCTAAAACAATCAAGGTAAATAAAAGTTTATAAAGTTAATAATAAAAAGTGTATATTATAATTGATTTCATAGATATATGTCCACATCTCAATATCATATTATGATAATAATATCATATTTGTCAAATGATTTAATTATTATTTTTACATGCGTTAATTATTAAATGTTTGTTTCAACTAAACACACCTTAAACTGAAGTATTTTCTGTGACATAATTAAAGCAAACAATATTTAATAATTAACGCATGTAAAAATAGCAATTAAATGATATGACAAATGATATTATCACATTATAAGCTGATATTAAAATGTGAGTCACCAACTCTATGAAACCAAACTATTATAAACTTTTATACACCACACGCATTATACATATATACTTAAATTGAAACTAATTTGCAGTGAATATGACCCTTGAGTAAATTGAAATAAATTATTATATATTTATATAATTATATAATAATAATAATAGCTTTTATTGCCCACTTGCGGGATACAGCACGGACCTCCGCTCCGCTTACATAACTCTTTAAACCTAATACCGCAATTACCAGAGAGAGAAAGAGACACACTTTATCAATCATTCATCCACTCCCTCCACTCATTCCTCTGGACCTCCGTTTCCGCCGCATTTCTTTCCTTCCATTCGCTCCTCATCCATCCTCTCTTTCCCCCCTCCCTCTTCCCTCCCAACCCTCAATTCCTCCAATTCCTTCATCCACCTTTCTCCTTCTCCCCCCTCCCCTAACACCTCATCCACCATCTCTTGCCAACCCTTCTCCACTCCCCATCCCGTACATTCTTCCCACACATGCTCCCACGTCTCCTCCCTCCCCTCACAAACCCTACACATCCTTCTCTCTACCCTCTCCCAATATTTACCTCCCCTCATACCATCCCCCAACCTGAACCTTGCTATCCTTTGCCATCTTTCCTCCCTCTATCCTTTCTTCAAATATTCTGGGACTCCCTTCCCCTTCACCCTTCCATACCACTTGTTGAACCCTGACTTCTCGATTTTGTCCCATCTTTCTTTTTCCTGCCTTCTTCTCTCCCTCACCACCAGCTCCTCCCCTCTCAGCTCTCCTCCCTCCCTTAATTCTTCCACCTCCCCCAACTTCCACCCTTTTTCCGCATAGAACCCTCTCCTCTTCCCCTCCCACTTACCCACTACTTTCCCCTCCTTTGCTCTCTCCTTTAATTCTTCCCAACACAGTCTAGCCAACTCCCCCCCTCTCCCTTCCCCCAATTTTCTTTCATATCCCCACGCTCTTAATCCTGCTTTCCCCCTTATTTTATCCCTTTGTAACTCCTCCCTTACCATATATCCCGGGGTACACCTCCCTACTCCTAACACCCATTTCAAAAACCTATCTTGTATCCTTTCTATTCCTTCCCTTTCTTTCCACCCCCATATCTCTACCCCATACCCCATCACTGCCCGCACCAACTTATCAAATAGCCACACCCTCCTTCCCCAGTCCTTTCCAAACTTCCTTTTCCCTATTCCCCATGCTTCTCTCATCACCACTGCTCCTTTTCTTACCCTCTCCCCTACTTGCTCCTCCTGTCTCCCATTCGTCGTCAATATGTATCCTAAGTACTTAAATTTCTTTACCTCTTCTATTTCCCTCCCTCTCCATTTCCACACTACTTTCTTCCATCTCCCTCCTCCCTTTCTACATCTCATTACTTTCGTTTTCTCCACATTTACCTCTAATCCCTTTCCTTCTACATACTTTTCCAACACCCTCATCATTCCCTTCATCTCTCCCTCACTCCCCGCTAATACCGCTACATCGTCCGCAAACGCTAAGGAGAAAATTTTTCTCCCTCCTATCTTTACCCCTCCCCAACCTCCTCTTTCCAGTTCCTCATCCGTATCCGCTATCAACAGCGTAAAAAGACATGGACTTAAAGGATAGCCCTGCCTCACCCCTTTACCTGTCCAAAATCTTCTCCCTTCTTCCCCCCCCCACTCTCACTCTACTCATTGTCTCCCTCAACACTTCCTCGCATCTCATCACTAACCCCTCCCTTACCCCCCTCTTCCTCATCCCCTCTAATAAAATCCTCCTGTCTACCGAGTCAAACGCCGCCTTCATGTCCACGAACATCACTACCACCTTTCCTCCCCTTCTTGCTATCTCCTTATTTATCACATAATTTAACACATAAATCTGATCTATCGTCCCCATCCCTTTCCTAAAACCTGTTTGACTCGGTGATAAAATCCCTTTTTCCTCCACATCCTCCCTCAACCTCTCCGCCAACACCGCCGCATATACCTTGTATGCGGTTTGCGTCAGGGTTATCCCTCTGTAGTCTTCTATTTTCTCTCCTTCCCCCTCTTCACAATCGGCACCACTATTCCTTCTCTCCACTCTTCCGGCCACCCCTCCCCCCTCCATACTCCATTACAAACCTCCCACAACCACTTTCTTATCTCTTCTCCTCCGTACTTCCACACCTCATTCACAATACCATTCCCTCCTGCCGCCTTTCCCTTCTTCAGCTTTTCAATCACGCTTTCCATTTCCTCTCTACTTATTTCTTCTTCTTCATCAAACTTTTCTCTCCTACTTCCCCCTCCCCCCGTTACCCTCCATTCCCCCTCCTAACACCCCTCTAAAATACCCTTCCCATTCTTCTTTCTTAATTCCTTCTTTTATACCCTTCCTTCTTTTCCTTTCTCTATTTATTACCTTCCATACCTGCCCCTCAGTTTTCACCCCCTCCAAATCCTTCTCCCACCATTCTCTTTCCCTCCTCTTTTTTTCCTCACATAATTTCCTATACTCTTTCTTCAAAATTTTATACCTATCCCCCTCTCCTCCTTCCTTTCTCCACCTCCTTAACTCCTCTCTCACTCTTGTTTTCATCTCCTTGCATTCCCAATTCCACCATCCCTTCCCCTCCCCTCCTTTCTCTCTTTCTTCCCCCCTTTCTACCTTTTCCAGCGTTTCTTCTACCCTCCTTTTTAGCCCCTTCCATCCTTCTTCTACCCCCACCCACTTCTCTTCCTTCTTCCCAAAATATTCCTCGAATTTTTTCCTGCCTTCCTCTGTCCAAATACCCCTTCTTCCTCCCATTCTCCTATTCTTTCTCTTCCTCCTCTTTCCACCCCCTTCCACCCATACCGTTATTGGTTGATGATCCGATTCTACTCTTTCCTCTACTTCCATCCTTCTCACCCTCTCCCTCGTCTCTTCATCCCCCAACACATAATCTATCACCTTACCTCCCCTCCCCCCCCGTGTACGTCCATTCTCCCTCCTCATCCCCTCTCACATTACCATTCAATATCGACCACCCCAGCTCCCCCAAAAATCTACATAGTCTCCTTCCCTCATCATTACTCTTTCCATCCCTTGACCTTCTTCCTTCTCCCTCTAAACTCTCCTCCCCTTCTCCGCCTTATTTATATAATTATATATTTATATATTTATATAATTATATATTTTATTGTACAAATTCGGGTAAACTTTTCGTTCAGACGATCTTTTAGGTTATTGTATGAAGTATGATCAGTAATTAGATTCTGTGGTGTACCTAATATTTATACGCATCTTCTTATTGGCTTAGACGCATAACGACAACGTTAAATAACGATGTTTCGTTGTCACGTTGTATAGCGTCAAAGTATCATTATTACGCGTTACAGAATCACACAGTCGATATAGGATTCTCGTTACATGCGACAAAAGTCGGTATCGTATCTATACCGTTCTATATCGTTAAAAATATAACAAATTACAGAATCGCGCTATAGGCGCGTTATTTCCGCGCCACGATAACGGTACGGTAATGATAAAGTCCGGTAGCTCAGTCCCAGAGCTCAGTATGTGGCAGAGGGGCAGGATTCTTTGTGAATTATATAGAGAGAGAACGCTAGATGATTTCCAGGAGAGAGAAATAATTGACACTCAATTTATCTTACTTACAATTACTTAAAATATATTGAACAGTTAAAATACAGAATAAACGATGTAATAAAGATAATAATAAGATAATAGATAAGATAAGTTTCGGAATAAACAACTGATAATATGGGTTTGAAAGACAAAGGAATTAAGACTTATAACGGATGACACGAAGGTCACAGGTAAACATAACGGAAACGATCTATTTATAATACGCGATTATAATACAACGGTGAAAGCGATATGAAAACGAGTATAATGTCTCTTAAATCACGATAAGAAAAGTCACATAATTAACTGCGAAGTAATCTATAATACTCGATATATAATAGTAAGTCGGATTTCAGAACACGCTCAGAGGCACGAGCCTCTCGCCAAAAGATTTCGGTATAAATTGAGGTATATTTTCTACAATAATCAACGGTAATTAACGGTAATCAATTAGGATAAGATTCACGATCAGACCACGGCAGACGCGTACGATTTCGGAACACATTCGGAGACACTAGCCTCATGCAAAATTTCGAGATAAATCGAATTAGACTTTATGTGATATTTGACGGTAACTTATAACATCGACATCCAAAAGTAACTGATAACGCACAAAGGAGAATACATGAATATAATTTCGGTATATATATTCAGAGGCACAAGCCTCATATAAGATTTCGATATAAATCGAATCGAATTTTCTTACAATAATCGGCGATGATTTTCGACAATTTATTCAACATATAACAACGGCTGTTATTAACGGTAATCTCAAGGATATCCGCACGGTTATTGTTTCGCACGATTTAACGGTCTTATCGCGACCTTTCACTCTCGGCGAAAACAAACTTGACTCTCGAACAATAGATCGAAACGAACGTTAGCGGTCATAGATTTAGACAGTGATTTCGCGACTTCTACCTTTCTTGCAGAGCAGATTTCGTATTTCCGGTAACTCGTGCTCGCAAGGAAGGTTCTCGCGCAAATCCTGCCCCAGACTTGCAATTCGACATGGAACGTAACGGTAGAACAACAAGGAAAAAAAAACGAAACGGTAAAATACGATACTGTACGATACGGTATGTAACACGGTACGGTACACGGTACGGTACACGGTACGGTACACGGTACGACACGCGACTGTCAGTACGAACCTCCCCTGAGAGGGACAAATCCGCGATCCCGGTGTCAGCTGGCGTCCGGTAACTACACGCGAGTCAAGCACACAGGCTTTCTATACGGCAGTACGAGATAACCGTCGCCCCGCGACGGTATATAGAATTTTGACACCAGCTGCTTCCGGAAGAAAATCGTGTAGCTACCCGTGCGACGGCTTACAATTTTAGGTGGCGGCTTCCTCATTGGGTCGTCTCCTCTCGGTCTTCAGAAGCGTCTGAACTGGTTTGAGGCTCACCGAACAGTGAAGAGAACAGACTGGGTCCGCGAGGCCCTCGAGTCCCGCGCCGTTTTCCGCGCATCTCGTCAAATTTCGATGAAAAGGGGGTCAATTCTCCGTCCCCTTCAAAATTAGAGCTGTTGGACGCTGGGCCCCGAATCGATGATGACGGTATCTCTTCTCAGCGGTATTAACTTCTCAGCTTGGGCTTGGTAGGCTGGCCAGACTGTATCCTCGTCCGTTCTTTTCGGAAGTGCTTCCATCTTCCAGCCTGCAGCCTGGGGAGGTTGTCCGTCATGATTCTGCGCCATCATTATGCTGGAAAATTTTCGGGATTATTATTGTTCCGAAATACGACTAACGACGGCATGGGATCTCGATACCTGACCTGTTTTTGCGGTAGCCTCGGTCCATTCTTCGTTTCTTCTCGGTATCTTACGGGATCTTCATCTATATCTTCCTCTCCTCTCGGTGTCTTACGGGATCTTCATATACATATGGCGGTATCGCACGCTCGCACAGGTCGCCGCACTCTACGCACGAATCTTAAATTTCTGCTGAAATAAATCTTAATAGATAATTATAGTTCCCCCTCAGGCGCGAGGGACGACCCCGCGCTCGCTTTCTCCCTCGACAGGGTCACTGTGACGGAGCTCAAAAGCGTCACGTCACATCGCATACTGCCCTTCGACCGAATGTCGCAAAATATTCTTACATTGCTACATTCATCAAATCTAAAGCAAAAATTATATCACTCACGAGTTTTATTAGTTCTCTGTTTTATTACTTTAATATTCATATAAACCTTGACAATTAGTTGAATCGATAAATTTAAGTCTTCAAATAAAATATTTGCCATAAAAATATTTTTCATGAGTAATATTTCATAATTATCTTAAATTTATTAATTTAAATTTATTAATTTATTAATTTAAGAGACTGAACTTGACTTACCATCTCAAAAATTTAACATTAAAGATAAATTAATTTAACATTAATTTAACATTAATTTAACATTAAAGAGTGTGTGTGGAGACCGTTTGGCCGCCATGTCGTTTTTAATCTCACAAAAAATAGCTATCATAAAGTAGCTACCTTTATGTAAAAAATATAATTTTGTAAAAATTAATTTTTACAAAATGTAAAAAATTTTATGTAAAAAATATAAAAAATATAATTTTGTAAAAATTAATTTTTACAAAAAATACTGATATTAATTATAAAAAATTGCGTCAAGTTGGGGTGCAATTTTACTTTAAATTTGTTAATGTTATAAAATTTTATACATATGTGCTTTTATATAATCCGCTGCTGACAAATAAGTAAAAGTTCCGTTTAAAATCTATTACATTTTTGTCATAAAGAAAAACATTTTTGTTAGAGTTGAATCAATTTTTTAAAATAAAAGATTACATCAAATGATTTTTAAATTTTCTAGAAAATTAAAATAAGATTAAAAAAACTTATTTAAAAATTAAAAATTCAAAAAAATGAATGATTACTTCAATAATTTTTAAATCTTCTACAAAAATAAAATAAAAGAACAAATTTTTCTAAAAATTTAAAATTAAAAAAAATATATTGTAAATTAAAAAAAATTTTAATAAAAAAACTCGGCGCTACCTAGTAATTATTGAAATAATGTTAATATGTAATTGTTCATTTATTATTATTGCTAATCAAATTGGTAGCGCGCCGAGTTTTTCTATTTAAAATTTTTTTAATTTATATTTTTTTAATTTTTAATTTTTAAAAAAATTTGTTCTTTTATTTTATTTTTGTAGAAGATTTAAAAATTATTTACGTAATCATTCATTTTTTTTAATTTTTAATTTTTAAATAAGTTTATATAGTACTCCAAAAAAATTGTATTCTCAACGAGAATATGCCACTTATCTTTAGAATATGTTTTACTAAAATAGGCGCCTCTTAAATTAAGAGGAAAATCTTCTAAAGAGATATTCTTATTAAATATACTTATTAGATATTCCTAACACACAGAGAAAAATATTTCTTTGGATTTAATACATTTTGCTGAAATCAAATAAATTTAATTATTGATCTAAAAGTTTTTTCCGTCTAATTTCAAATAATCTGTTTCATATTTTGAATATCAACAAGGAATGCAGATTATTAAATAAATTATTTTAAATTCAGTAGAAATTAAATCTGTGTGTGAACAACGTCGTCTTTTTCGCATCACTGCTAAGAAAAAAAAACTTTAGATCTTAATACAAGTTAATACAAGTCTTTTAAATACATTTTATGATAAATATTGAATGCGAGAAAAGTTGAGAGTGGAGTCGCCGCGTAGCAGTGAAATTGAAAATGATTCGGCCTTAAAGCTTGTGTTATAGTGATGTGATATGGATGATACTTTAGAGCTTTTAAAATTCTTGAAACTGTTGTTTGTGATATACCTGTTTCTCTTTCAATTTGGAGAATACTAATATGAGGATCATAATGAACCATTGCTAGAATAGCAACAGCTCGCGCATCATTTTCGTTATAGTCATGACATCGTCGTTGCCGAACAAGATATCCATTGCGAGCTCTTTGAGTCAATCCTCTTATTGTTATGTTGCTTGAATGTCTCCTACCTGGAAAGCGTTGAGCATGAAGCCTTGACGCAGCAGCGCAATTGTTATGACATTCCCCTAAAATTAATATCATATCAACAATTTCATTAGGAGGATAGTCAGCCATTTTTGAAAATGTGTTTTACAGTTACAATACTCTAATGCGAAGCTTGGTTTCAATTTCAATCAAGTATGAATTTGTGCCTTGGAGCAAACGGAGGTAATTTCGAACAGCTACTCCGTGGGTGATTGATAAAATACTGGTGAGAGGCAAGGGGACTCACAAAACTAAAGCACCCCGAAGGAAACAGAACTTACTACGTCCATGTCGTTCTTTCCAGGTAACGCTAAAAGTAAGAATAAAAAAACCAAAAAATTAATAATTAATCATTGACCTTGATTTTGACCTTCTTGAGCTCAGATTTTTTTTCAAATATCACTTCTAAAGTAAAATTTTACGCTCTTTCCAAATCCGGTGTCAAAAATAGGGGTTCTAATTTTGAAAAATGACCTTGACCTTCAAATGACCTTGAAAATTGATCTCAAGGTCAAAGTTATTGGCACAGTCAGATGTCCCCCTTCATCCTCTACAATTTTCATACCAATCATTTTTTTGTATCTGGCGTAGTTTTGGAGAAATTTGCAATTATAGATTAAAATGGCTCACCCTGTATATAACCTGAGATATAATACATTACAAACATACAATTCCATTTTTTATAATTTATAATAAAATATTCAATGCAAGTTGAACGCATAAATAAGAAATTATCATAAAGACGATGAGATAATATATTTACGACATATATTTACGATATATTATATTTTGTATATTTAATATAAATAATATATTAAATAATATATACTTAGGATGAAATATATTCTTATAAATAATCATAATTTTCGAACGACTTTTATTAGCAGAAATCTTTACATATTACCACTCATATACAAGTTTTATTAGGTTTACTCATATACAAGATTTATTAGTTTCATTAATAAACATTTGTAAATATTAATAAATATCTTTATTTAGTAGACTACAAATTTAAAATAAGATAAAATCTAAATATATTTATGAATATATAAATAAAGACTTATACTTTATATTATTTAGCTACTTTTCTTCGAAGTTTCAGAATAATCTGCCATATTCAATTGCTTATATTTCAATTAATATCTTTTTTAAATAAATTGATTGAGAAATTTTGCCAGATAGAAAAAAAGTAGCTCACATATACACGCAAACACACACACACACACACACACAAATATACACACAAATATACACATACACAAAATTGAATTTTACAATTCATATAATGCATATTGATAGCGTTATTGGAAGGCGACAGTGACCGCACAAATACACGCTAGGACAATACTAAAAGTATATATTCGCACGAGATCAACGATAATACAATGTGCACGTCTTACCGCGAGCTTGCAAGCAACAGGAAGAAGGAAGTTAGCGCGCTATCGGGAAGATTTTTTAAATCGGATATAGATCGCGCTGTATCGTAATACATGGATGGCGCTATATGTATCGCAACGAGCGAACGCTTATAGCGGGTCGCGTGAACTGCGGGTTATACCGCTAATACATATTATACAGGGTGTCCATCAATTTTCGACCTTAACGAAATAAGGAAGTAGATTGGCTCAAATTAAGAAGGAATGACCTGTACTGTTTTGGATTGTCGCAATAATTAACAAAAAATTAAATAAAGAAGATCGACCAATCTGCGTGAGTAGAAGCGCGCGGCGACGAGAGTCGTCCCACTGTAATCCGAGACTACGAGCGCGGCGAAGCGGTGGGCAGGTCACTCTCCGAGACATGATGGTGGTTTGCGATATATCGCAATACCGCGCCGAAAAATGACCCGTCTTTTCAGTGGAGAGAAAATGATGCGCTATCATTTCCACACTACCTTGCGGTAGATAGCATGGTGCGCTTTTTCTATAGTGGTTCCCCCCATAGGCCTATTTCACTCTCAATTTGAAAATTATTCAAAATGCCATTACTATACGCTGAATATATCGTAAATGTAAAAAATTAATGGTGACCTTTACAAGTACTTTTACAAAAATTGATCCGTGATTGAAAATCCCTCGATAAAATGTATTGCACACATTGATAATGATACGATGATAAAATGCTTCAAGAATCCTTTCTTCATCTCGTACACGAGAGCGCACTGCTGGACCGATTATACCGATATTATACACGACACCCAGTTTCACATAATTATTGCACAACACGTAAAATTGTACGACCACTTGGTTTTCGTGCACGTCCGAGAAATGATTCCATGTAAATTGCGGCCGCACAATAAGTATTTTCTCTCGCTAGTCCGTATGCCACAATCATATCCGTATATTCCTGCAGAGTATACTTCATTTTCACTGTTAATTTACTACGTAAACACAAGATTTTTATTAAAACGTCTTAGCTCTCGACGCTGTTACCAGACTGCGTACGCCAGCAGTACGCAACTACAGCTGACATGAGCGGACATGAGAGTGTAATCTGTGACGTTGCCGTCTTATCGCGCGTCCATCCGTCCCGGTAATTTTAACGGGGCGCAGGCCGAGCGGCCGCGCCAGAAGCCAGATAACGAGAGCGATATCGAACTCCCTGGAGAGACGAGCGATTTTATGTTATTTTGCGCTTTTATTAATTTTTTGTGTATATTTCTTTTGTATTAATGAACTGTCGGGCAACTCGCCGGAGGGCATCCGGAGGAAGGAAGACGTTGTGACGTCCCGACCATTAATTTTCTTCTTTTTACCATACAAACAAATTCCTTCTTTACCCTATTGGAATTTGTTCAATTCTATCTAATCACAAAGATTGAAGGAGATATTATTTTTATTAGTATTAGCATCATAATTGCATTTATCTTTAATTATAGTTTAATTAATCTTACTTATATTCTAATTACCTAGTTACTTTTAATAACTATTTTAACCAAATTTATTAGAGTTATAGTATTAAAATTATGAAGATATAAAGAATTATAAATTCGTCTACGAATATTACATTGCACAAAGGAGCGATTTTAAAATGCCTTCGAAATTCAGCTACCGTTTATCTATCATGGAATGTATACCATAATTACAGATAACGACTATTACTGGTAATCCATTTCTCATTATGACATCATTTGTAAATTTCTTGGTTAATTATTCCACTTAAGTAATATCGGGTCTAGGTAATAAGAACAAAAAACATTCAAAATTGTACATAGCCGACGTTGGAAGAAGGAAATAAATCTGTAATAAATTGTAAGGTTCATTCATGTATTTCACACGGCGACTCGCTTTCGTTAATCAGCTAAACATAAACATCTGCATACCAAGCTCTGGCAGATCGATATTCCAATGGACAAAGGAGATGATAAAATTCGCCTTATCTAATTCCCCACTGACTCGTACCAAGGAGGACCAGCGCCTACCGGCCATTGTCACGGAGCGTCAGAAGTTTTTTCTCCGGCCTACAGTTAGGACGAACTCTGATTTCCTCTGATTGTTCACTGCATTATTCTCTGACTTAATTGTAACTACTTATACAATTATATTTTGTACAATATACGTAGAGTTAATTGGAAAGTTCTACGAGATTTTATTGGGAACTACTCTCTACCGCCGAATTTTAAAATCTGTCATCCCTCGGAAAATTCATACTACTGGATTTTTGAATTTCGAGCGCTACTTTCGACAGATTTAGAAGGAAGGAAGAAAATCAATTATTTTCCCAATAAGTAAGGAGTAGTTAAAATTTGAGTAAAAATTTATTTTAATCCTTTTCCTTTAACTATATTATAATAGAATTTAATGTTATTAATTTAATTTCTACTGAATTATTTAACGTAATTTTGTCATTATCATTTTACTTGGTATAATTATTCTGTACGGTTCATGATTACTATAGTTCATAATTATTATTTTGGTTTATAATTATTACGTCGATTTATAATCGTTGATTATCCAATTCTTTGAGATCAATTATTATTGCTTAATTATTATCAATTATTAATAAGTGTAATGAAAGAATTAATAATTTCTGTATTGATCTTGATTATTTTAATTTTATTCATTCTTTTGGCATTACTTCATGATCAATTGCGTTTTCTTAAATAACTTAATCATTTAGTTATATTATATTATTTTATTTTATCTTTTTATCCTATTTCTCATTTAGAATTTAATTTAAATTTGATAATAGATCATAATCTCCCTCATCCCCAGTAAACCCGGTGAATGCAGGGTGACTGAAAATTATGGGAGGCATTTGAATAAAATAATTATATTAACCATCTCGGTATTGTAGTTCTCTATTATTTTGTAACTGGTTGTTTTGTAACAACGTCGAGGGATTTTCCGTAGTAACCTACGACGCGGCGCTCCCCATCGGCGAGCGCAGAAGAAAATAGCGCCCGAAAAATCGAGCCACGGGACATCAAGGGGTAATATCGCCCCACATCCTATAAAATAGGACGAAGGTCCGATCGGCGCTACCCTGCGGGAGGGGAGAACGATAGCTAGGCCTCCACAGGGCCAGGAAAACGGGACCCACGACAACAAAAATCAAATTCGGGACCGTTACGCGCGGAGTGCCAGAATACTTCGCACATCGCGAGGCGCCAGGATCTCTCGCGTGCCGTGACTTGATTGGCCGCGGAACTGCGCACCCCTGCGCGCGGTTATTGACGCAGCTCATCAGTCATCGACCCTGGATCGAAAAATCCAGGGATTCACTCTGGTGCGGGCACTCACAATGCGACAACTGACACAGATTGCAACTACCTCAGTCACACAAGATCTTGCCTACCGAAATTCCGATACCTTCCGTGAAATATTATTCGGTCTGGCGAGCTCTGACCATAAAAACCGGCTCGAGTAAAAACAGCAAAGCCTTAGCGCTCTCTTAGATTATCGATTTCGAGGAACCTTCAATTTGATTGAATTATTGTTTAAGACTACCACGATCGATTTGAGATATTGTATTCGTTTTCTCATCTATTTGAATTTATTGTGAACATTCGTTCTTATTCTGATCTGTTATTTAAATTTACTTTTATATTATTTTCTCCTATTAATAAATTTGTTATATTTCTTTATTAAACTCGCGTAATTTATTTGAGTGTTAGTCTCTCGTGATTGTCGATTTCCGTTTTGTCTGTCGAATATCGAATTAGCGAAGTCTCGCATAATCAATTGACTTTTTCCAAGACCCCGTCTCTCTACCGTTAGGCGAGCTAATCAGCCCGTGGCGAAGCAGGCTATCGTTTTTCGCGTTCTTTTTTTTTTCGCGTTTAGCGAAAATTGATGCGTGAAAGATCGCAGCTGGCACCCAACTTCGACATATCGAGACGGCCTTCGCTCCGCCGCGGCTCGCGCGCAAACACCCTCTATCCCTGTTTCGCCAGGCGCGAGTATATGATATTCGCTGCGTTTTTGACGGCGTTTTCGCTCTCCCCTCGTGCTCTCCTCACTAACACCCTGAGGAGTGTTGCGAAATTAATAATTTAAATTGAAGAAACGTCGCAAATCATAGCGCGCAGGCGTCGAACTCACATGCTTACACTCACATGTCCGCTCAGCTGTCAGCTGTAGTTGCGTGCTGCTGGCGTACGCAGTCTGGTAACATCGTGCGAAAGCTAAGACGTTTTAATAAAAATCTTGTGTTTGCGTAGTAAATTAACAGTGAAAATGAAGTATACTCTGCAGGAATATACGGATATGATTGTGGCATACGGACTAGCGGGAGAAAATACTTATCGTGCGGCCGCAATTTACATAGAATCATTTCCCGGACGAGCACGAAAACCAAGTGGCCGTACAATTTTACAAATTGTTGTGCAATTATTATATGAAACTAGGTGTCGTGCATAATATCGGGATAACCGATCCAGCAGTGCGCCTTCGTGTACGAGATGAAGAAAGGATTCTTGAAGCATTTTATCATTGTATCATTATCAACGTGTGCAATATATTTTATCGAGGGATTTTCAATCAGGGATCAGTTGTTTTTGTAAAGGTACTGTCACCATTAATTTTTTACATTTACGATATATTTAGCGTATAGTGGCATATTGAATAATTTTCAAATTAAGAGTGGAATAGGCCTATGAGGGAAACCACTATAAAAAAAGCGCACCATGCTATCTACCGCAAGGTGGAGTGGAAACGATAGCGCATCATTTTCTCGCCACTAAAAGGACGGGTCATTTTTCGGCGCGGTATTGCGATATATCGCAAACTACCATCATGTTTTAGAGAGGGACCTTCGCCGCGCTCGTAGTATCGTATTACAGTGGGACAACTCTCGTCGCCGCGCGCTTCTACTCACGCAGATTGGCAGATCTTCTTTATTTAATTTTTCGTTAATTATTGCGACAATCCCAAAACAATGTAGGTCATTTCTTCTTAATTTGAGCCAATCTACTTCCTTATTTCGTTAAGGTCGAAAATTGACAGACACCCTGTATAATAATTAAAATATTTTAATACATATTTGAGATACAATAAGGATTACTTCAATGCTAAATAAACAGATTGATTGAAATCGAGTAAGCGTTGACATCTGATAAGGCCATAAACCAATAATCAACAATAAAATTCGGTTTAAGATTAAAATACCGATCTACAATACTGATCATCTTTCTGCTAGCATTAGAACACATTTGACAAGGATGAAGTCGATGGACATTTGCTTATACCCACCATTCAATTGATTGATTAAATATTCCCAAAGTCTCTTTTCTAGTCTGAATTATTACACTTCATATAATATAAGCTAATTTTCGTAAAATGTACCATAATTGTACCAAATGCAACATGAAAGAACACGGAGTATGATTATAAAGCGGAACATCTGTAATTTAATATTATTTTGTCGAGGGGAATTAAATGCCATCGCTTTTCAACGCGATGCTTCCAATGGCCAGTTCCAAAGGCACCATTAGTACACTGCAAGATCTTTCCAGAAAAGGATAGGGATGTATGTATGAGGAGGTCGGACGTATCTTTACGCTCATTTGGTCAATGAGCGACAGAATCCATCCGTGGTAACGACATTGACGCATATCCTGTGGAGAAAGCATCCACACATTTTTCAGCCTAACGAATAATTGCTAGAAAACAATATTCGCAGACTAGAAAAATATGTGAGGCACAAGTGGCTAAATCGGGAATCGAACCTGAGTCTTTCGCTTTCCGAACAACTGCTCTAGACCACTGAGCTATCTAGACCTCACACCTAATGCTGCTTTTTAACACAGTGATATGCGACTCCAGAACGATGTTGGTCTCACTCAATGATTGCAATACCGATTGCCACAGACCCCTGAAAGGTCGCTCGCTGACCAAATAAGTGCCGGTGGTGGTATTCGCGTACATGCTGGCTTCCGTATGAAAACGACACCGACGAATACAACGCCATAGAGTGACTACATCCCCCAAGATCCCTCTAGTATATATTAAAATCCTCAGTGTACCAAATAATAGTGGCGGATGGACCCTAATATAAGGCTGGGGCAGGCCTTCAGAACATGCGTTTCAGCAACGTCTAAAAAAATAAGACAATGTTGTTTGTTTTAAAAACTGTTCTCTTAATTTTTTAACTATTTCGAAACTGTTTTCTATAAGCCCATGAATTATGTATGATGTTGTGTAAGAATAATGGAAACGCATACAGAGGATTATTTATCGACGAAACAATAATGCGTAATGGGATATCTTTTTCGTGGATTTCAGATAAACTACTGGGGGAGTATGCCATCGCTAAGAAATAAAGATTTCATTTTATCTGGAGAAATATAATTTCGCTTTCTCTTATTGCTTATTTCATAAACGTGAATTATTGAGGATTTGAAATACGACTAATCATTAAATTAATTAATTTTTTCATTTATGAAAATATTACTATTATAAATTTTCATTTTGTTGATATTAAATTTATACATTTTTATATATTGTTATATTCTATTTGTTTGACCATAAAGTATATTATTTTTGGGTAATTATTTACTTATTACTATACATCTCCCGATTTCAATAATTCTCACTTATGTTATCAATACTCATCACTCTGAGTAATGTTGCCAAGGTTTTAGTAGATCATTGTTTATTATTCAAAAAATATAAACAAAAGAAGTTTCATATGTTCATTAAGGATGTTTTGTATGTAGAATCCTAGCAAAAAGTAGCTGAAAATCAATATTGATGAATATATTCACTTTTGGTGTATTTTGAGTATAGCGACAAAAAAATTGTGTGGAATAATTTTTTATTTCAACTAATGTTCCCCGGGGAACAGGCCCCCCCCGGGGTGCAAATACATAGTCAACGACAACTGTGCCGCGCGCAAACTTCAGTAAATTCATGGGCGGGGGACAATCGCCCCCCTCTCCGCCAATGGGCCGAGCAACACGCGCGCGGGGAGAGGAAAAAACCTCCCCCCTATCATGAACATTTTGATAGTTCAATTGCCCCGGTTGGTTGGCCGGGGCAATTCACATCAATTGTTATTGCTCGCACCCCCGAGCCGAAAAGCAAGCGGAAAAAGTCATGGATTAAAAAGGACCCGGGGGCGAGCACGCGGCAAAAGAAAATAATAAAAGTAAGAATAAGGATTTCTCGCGGTATTCACACTCGTATAAAATACAATAATGTTTTCGCGACATTCACACTCGCTAACAAAGAGGCTCACACAACATGCAATAAACATTTTAAAATATAACAACATATATATATAAAAAAGAAAGAAAAGAAAATACAAAAAAAAGAAAATACAAAAAAGGTTAAAACCGTGGGCAAGACAACAACTAACTAATAAATTACGCGACATTCACACACAACAACATACAACAAGGACTAGACATATCACCAGAAGACAACTAGTGCCGCTCCTGCTCGGCGGGCCCGCGCCGGCGAAACGCGCGGGGGGGCGTAGCGGGCACCCCACCAGCAGAGGGGCGCGAAGGCGCGGCGTACTGGCGAACGCCAGACACGTGCTCCACGTAGATATCCCTGGACCAGCGGATGGAATCCGAGACAACGAGACGGCGCAACAAAGAGGCATATGCACTGCCAATGTGCAACACCCGAAGCACCACCTCGTTGGCCGGATCCCACGAGCCCAGGGAACCGACGACGAAGGCCGTCACGACGACGCGGTACCCCTCGCGCTGGAGCGCCTCCGCTAGGGACGAGTATTTGGCAATCTTCCTCGCCTTAGCCTCCTCGAACGACTCCCAGCGGTTTTCAAAGGGCACCGCGACGTCACATATGACGACACACTTGGAGGGCTCGTGCCTGACCACAAGGTCAGGTCGTAGCTCCCCAGGTTCCCCGTCAATTCCCCCAACTCGCCGATTCACCCGCTTATCTCCCGGCATCCGACAAGCCTTCCAGAGGCGGTGCAATGCGGCGTCGTGCCTCAGCTGTATGGCGGCAGAGTGGATCCCACAATGGTTTAAAACGTGGGGAAGGGTTTCGGCTGCCAACCCGCAACGCCGACACCTTCGGTCTGCCTTCCCCCAACGGCGTGCACCGTTGAGTGGGAGGACATCCAATTTGGCTCGGTGTATAAATCGCCAGTCGGCGAAGCGGGTGAAGCTGCCGCCGCGGACAAAGTGATTGCTCACCCCAGCCCGCGACGACACCTCGAACACCTTCCCCTGGTCCGGTTTGGATATTAGCGAATTGAAATAATACGCCGCCACCGCCGAGCGCAGACGGGTCACCACCTGGTTGCGGCACCAGGTGGGACTTTTACCGCGTCGCCCCTGGAACCCCGGCACTCGATTATCAGCTCCTCGGTCGCTTCACACCATCGCCACCGAAGGAGCAACCTTTCGGACTGCCTCCTCGCGGCATTCCTCGCCCTCGACCACAGGGAGGATTCACTCCCGCCTCGCAGCCTCACCTCGAGTGAGCCCGAGAGGAAAGCCGCGACGTCCTCGTTGGTCGGAGGACCGCCAATGCGCCTGGCTACAACTCCCCGCAGAGACGCCCACGCGAAATTCCTGACCGCGTCGCAGCCAGCCGTAAGCATACGGAAGGCATGCGACACGGACAGGATATCCGCAAGGTCAGCCAGCGGAAGCAGTCCACAACCCCCGACTCTCGGGGGGAGGTAGACAACCTCCGCGCTGGCTCTCTGCGGGAGGTTGAGCCAGGACTTGGCCATCCGCCGGACCTGCAGGTCGGCGGCCTTCAGGGGTTTTTTCTCCACTGTGGCGCCCCGCAGCAGAAAATCCAACCGTGGCAAGATTGTTGATGGCCACTAACTCCAACTTCTGCCACGGAGCGAGGAGAGATTGGTCCACCACTCGGAGATCCTCGAGGAGGCCTCCAATTGTGACAAATGGTGTTTGATCGACCGAGGATCCGGTCGGGACACCAAGATGTCTATAAGGCTCACCAGATGCAAGGCGATGAACGGGCTGTCCCTGGATGACGAACGTCGTCGGCAGGACCTGTCGCCAGAGCCCGCGGCGAGATGCAGGGTGGCACATTTGGCAGGGTTGAACCGCAACCCCACCGACGACGCCGCGCCCTCCGCGACGGCCAAAAGCCGCCGCATTCCCTCAGGCGTATCTGCGACGAGTGCAATGTCGTCCGCGTACGCCACAATACTGTGACGAGAGCCCAACAGATCGAACCCCGCATCGACCGCGGTAACTGCACGCAGTTCCGAGTCGATAGCAAGGTCAAATACAATCGGGCTCAGCGGACAACCCTGCCGCACACCCGAGCGAATAAGGATAGGAGTGGTGTAGCCCTCAGCGGTTCGGACCCGCGTGGAGCACCCGTCATACATGGAATTACATACATTGACGAGACCCCCCCGGCACGCCGGAGCGAACGAGAGCGCGGCGGATCGCCCCGTGCGGGACCGAACCAAACGCATTGGATAGGTCCAGCCACGCGACGACCGCCTGCCGTCGAGTCCGCCGGGCATCAGTCAGAATCTCCTGAAGAACGAAGTTGTGTTCAAAACACCCCTCGTCCCGCAGGAATCCCTTCTGAGCCGGACAGAGCTTGTTGTTGGCGACCGCCCATTCGGTCATACGATCGGCGATGAGCGCGGCAAAAAGCTTGGGGCGGTGTCTCCCAGAGCGAGAGGGCGCCAGTTTTCTAAAGAGTCGCGATCCCCTTTCTTGTACAGAAAGCCCCAATACGGTGTTGGAGGTCTTCCAGGACGCGGGGACTGCCTCGAGCCGATAGCACGCGTTAAACAGCGCAGTGAGGAGTCGCGCCCAGGATCCGCTCCACGGAGGTCACGGTACGTGATACCGTCGGGACCCGGCGCAGAATTCGTCATACGCCGGAGCCGACGGTCCACTTCTCGCTCCGTGAAGGGATCCATAAGGTACGCGTACTCCCCCCATCGACCGAGGGGTCAGTGGGCTCAGCCCCCGCGCTGGAACCGTCCAGGTCCTCCCCTCCGCGATACAGCCGCTCGAAGTACGCATGAACCCGATCCTTCGGCACTTGGCAGAATTCTACGGGCCCCTGCAATACTTCCCTAACCGCCTTGCGTCGGTTCGTCCTGTACAGCGCCTGCACGCGCGTGGCC